>NW_011891808.1:0-2574 GCF_000151845.1 Pteropus vampyrus
AAATTTTTCGTTAATCTGGTGTGTAAAAAATGTAATCTTTCTGTAATATGCAATTCTTTGCTGGTCATTTGGTTTTCTTCATTTATGCAATGCCTATTCAAGACCTTTTCTCGTTTTTCTATTGAGTTTTCTTTTTCTCATTGGTTCATAGGCATTATTCACATATTTGGAATACTAATCTTTTGTAATATATGTTGGGAATGCCATTTGCAAATTTCTGGCATGACTTTTCTCTCTTTTTGGTATCCATTGATGGTACCTAAGTTTTTAACTTAGGGTAGGCAATGTATCAATCTTTTCTTTATGGTTTGTGATTTTTGTATTAAAAATCCCTTTCCATTCCAAAAACAAAGATATTTTCCTTTATTATCTTCTAAAAGCCATGTAGTTTTGCCTACCACATTTAGGCATTTAATTCCCAGAACTGATTTTTGTATCTGGTTTAGGCATCCAATTTTCATATATGTAGGGAGGCAATTTCCCTTGTTAAATATTAATCAACTGTTTTCCCAGAACAACTTATTACAAAGTCTATCTCCTCATCACTGATTGACAATATCACCTTTGCCATGTGCCAAGTGTCCTTGGCCTAGTTCTGCATTCTCTATCATGTTCCACTGACCTATTTATCAATCCCTGCACCAATACCACACTCTCGAATTACATTCTAAATTATATCTTTCTGAAATGTTCATTTTCTAATTTTTTTTGTGGTTTACCAAAATAAAATTTATTTTATATATTGATATATTCTAGGAAACTTGCTAAATTCTATTTTTCTATAGATTTCTTTGAATTTTCTTTACACTCTATCCTATCATTTGTAAATAATGAAATTTTGTATTTCTTTCTCTCCAGTCTTTGTATTTTTGTTGTTGCTGCTGTTCTTTTATGCCCTGGGTAGGACCTGAAGTACACTGGTGAATAGAACTAATAATGGAAAACCTTGTCTTATACCTCATTTCAAAAAAGAATGCTTTCAAATTTTCAATATGATAATGTGGACATCCTTTATCAAGTGAGCTATGTCGATGAATATCTGGGAGAAGAATCTAAGAACAGCAAGAGTAAGGGATCTGAGGAGGGAATGTGCTTCGAATGTTTGAGAAATACCAGAAAGGTCAATATAGCTACAGGAGAGAGAATGAGGAGAGGGGAGAGTATTAGGAGATGAGGTCAGAACAATACAATAGGGCAGGGGAGGAGCAGGTGTGATTGTGTAAGACAATATGGAACCGCTGTAAGGATTTCAGCTTTTAAACTCTGAGTGAAGCCACTAGACAGCTTTCAATAGAAGAGTGTCATGATCTGACTTATATGCAGAATTGCCGTGGTGCTGTTTTAAGACTAGAATGGAGGGGACAAGAGTAAACATAGGGAGACCAATTAGGAGGTTTATTGGAATAATACACGTGAGAGATGATGACAGGATGACAGCAATGGATATCAGAGGTGATCAGAATTGGGATGTATTTTGAAGGTAGAGCTAATAGTGTTTTCTGACAGTTTGGTTGTGAGTATGAGAGAAACAGAGAATAGAGGATAAGTCAAATATTTTTGTTTGAGTATATGGAACAATGGAGTAGCTATGTAGAGTGATGGGGATCCAGAATCCTGGAAGAAGAAAGCCGTCGCTAGAACCTGACCACATTTGCATCCTGATCTTGGACCTCCAGCCTCCAGAACTAAATATTTGCTGACTCTTGCATTGAAGAATGGTCTTACTGAGTATCTACTGTCCTTGTTTAAAAATCTAGCACTGAGGGAATTCTGGGAAACATGGAGGAGAGACAGATGTCCTCAGATCTCACCCCTTGAAACAACAATAAGCTGAACATCTAAAACTGAACAAAAAACACCCAAACTGTACACCAGCACATCTGAGCGTGGGATCTGGGCATAAGAACTACCATAGGTCAGAACTTCGGGTATCAGGTGGTGGACTGGGAGAAATAAAGAAGCTGCTTCCCGTAAACTCCAGAGCTCCTTGCAGGAGGAGGGGGAGGGGTGAAGGTGCAGCAACTTCCCTGAACAGCCCTGCCTGGAAGTGCTGTGACTTCTACGCAGCCAGCAGCAGGGCCCAATCATCAGGGCAGAAGGCAGAGAAGCAGAATGAGAACACAGAGAAACAGCAGTTGATTTTTACCAGCCCTCAGTTGCAAAACCGAGGCTGAGCCTTAGCCCCCAACTTCCAACCCAGAGGGCCCCTCCGCCCATACACTCTGAGACCGATCACCACAGAGCCTCAGGGGAATCTGAGCAAACGCTACCAAAATTGTTGCTAACTCTGACAGGGACTGAAACAGAGTAGCAAGTGTGATTAAATATCTACAAGAAAATAAAAAAGACATTATTTAGATTTTATATAAAGCAGGGATCCAAGAGGCTAAGACACCACCTACTGGAAACCAAAAGAAAAGCGCCTTCTTTGCAGCACGCTAAAGACAGACCTTTCTATAATAAATCTTCTTTCTGGAAAAACAACAGAATACACTTCCATTAATGAGGAGAAATAGTCCATTAAACACCATAAACAACCAAGGTGACAAGGTATCACAGAAAGAAAGAGAAAAA
>NW_011891808.1:5179-7252 GCF_000151845.1 Pteropus vampyrus
TTGTGGTTTCTGTTTTGCCAGTGCCTGCAGGTCCTGCTGGAGCACCTCCCATGTTCATTCCCAAAGCCTGTGCTAAAGTGATATAGCATCTGCAAATGTTAATCAGATAAAACTTTGTGAATATGAGATAACATGCTACAAGCAGAAGTCCAACGTGATTGGAATGGGCCTGTTTATTTTAGAATTTGAGCAACCCACATGAAAGAAATAGGGAACCAAACAAAGCTAGAGTACTTGACATTCATTAGAAGTAATACAGTAATTGCAAAAACTACTTGAAACAAACTTCTAAACTCCACAATCCTGACTTAAAACTTTATGCCTTCTTTACAATGTAGTCAGGATACATCCTAAGACAGAGAACCAATTAAGCAGTGGTGTGCTGGAAGATTTTTAACAACTGGCTCTCCAGGAAAAAATCTAATTTTCATATTTGCTGATTTCTGTGGTATAAATACTTCCACCATGGCTGATGACAAGCTACCAATGTAATATCACAAAACTGGGAAAAGATGCATGTATCTGGCTCTCAAAAGCTGCTACAAGCCAATTCCAGCACACCATTGCAAAAAAAATTGTTTTACTCTGACATGCTTCACTCATTTAGGTAAGTATAAAAAATAATCTAATGAATCTTCTTGTATCTGATTCAGCTTCAGTTATATTTGTTTCATATCTAACTAAAACTTAGTAAAGCTTCATGAGACATGAAGCTTTATATGTAAACATCAATAGAAGAGAAAACATATTGACAAATGTATGCTGCAATGGCACTGGGCATATAAAGAGAGATTGAATAAATCAAGAGAAAAATGAAGACGAAATTTGACTGTATTATAATTTTACGTGGAGGCAGCCCTACTTAAAGTAATGACAGAATTGTTCTATGACCCAATTTAAGTCAATTCTACAAACATATATTGAGTGTCTTCTATATACAGCATACTGAACTGAGTGTTGTGGGATATGTAAAAATGAGAAAGCTCAGTTCTTGTTGAGTGTCATATACTGGAAGAAACTATGAGGGCATCTGCCATTAACTGATTATTCAGGCCTGGCCAAGGAACTTTACTTTAGGTATCAGTTTCCACATTTGAAAAACCAAGAGACTAAGACAATCTCCAAGGTTCCTTTCTTCTTTGCAATGCTAATGACATTTCTTTATGGTTCTAGAGATTTTTTTTCCATCTTGCAATCTAAAATTTATTACTAAATTACTCATAGTCAACATTCGAACTCGATTTCATCCTTTTATCTTTTTCTACATCATAAAAAAAATTAATGTACATGTATGTTTAAATAACAACTATGGTTATTTCACTATTGGACTGACTTTGATGAGCTAGCATAGACCTAACACAACAACAGCAATAAGCTTTCGGTAATATTTCAGATGCAATTTTAAAATAATTTGAAGCACATTAATTACAAAATGGAAAAACGAAAACCAAGTTTCCTACCTGTCTGTTAATGGAGTAATAACAAGACGATCAGTGCATCCCAGAAATTCATTTTGGTAAACAAAATCAACATCTGTAATAGACACCACAGTTTGATCCAAATCTTCTTTAAAATAAAATCTACTTTGTTTTAGCCATTCAAAATCAGTAACTGATTTGATATGCATTTTTACCTTAAGAACATGAAACACAAGGAGATCACATACTGAATTGCAATAGCATAAAACATAAGCATATGGGCAGTTTTTATTCACCCATTCATGAACTGATTCTCATTCATTTGACATATGTTTATTAAGTCCTTCCTAGGCCTGACGCTGATAGGTAAACAAAGATAGACACAGTTTCTGCCTTCTGGAGCTGACAAGAAAGGACAAAAGATAAACAGATAAACAACTAAGAGCCATAAAGTATAAAAAAATGCATGATTCATAAAAATATGTAGCAAGAGGACCTAATCTAGTTAGTATAGGGCTTCCAAGCAGGGTACTCAAAAAACAAAACATCTAAATTAACACTTGGATAAATAGTAGGAATTTACCAGAGAAATAAATCAAAGGGAGTGATGGAGGTATGGGAGGGCAAAATGTTCTAGGCAAAGGCATGTTCATGG
>NW_011891808.1:12722-15238 GCF_000151845.1 Pteropus vampyrus
AAATAACTCACCAAGAAAAGTTTAAATTATGTTTTTTACTTGTGTAAGAAGGCAGGGGACTTAATGGTGGAAACTACAGAGGATGGCTTATTAAAATAAAAAAACAAAATAAGAATGCTCATTTTCATCAATATTATTTGATGCCTGAAATAAGCACATTAAAAAATACTGGAAGGGAATACACTAAAATATTTACAGTGATCATTTCCAAGTAGTAGAAATATGGGAAGTTTTTACTTTCACTTTTATATACTTCAAATTTTTCCAAATTTTTGCAACAAGGATCCATTACATGCATAATCTTAAAAATGTGTTTAGAAGAAAGCAGAGACAAAATGTAAGATAATTTTAAAGAAAAACTTAAATTAACATTGTCATGGGCAAATTTCAGCCATTTGGAAAAAAATGCTTTAAAGAATAAAGGATACATATATATTCATTCAATATATATATTGAACGTATACTCATTCATTTTGTTACTCCTTAAAGCAATTTTTCCAAATAAATTTGCCCACTAGAATGTTAAGATTTTTATTTAAAATTATTTCAAATTTTATCTCTTTATTTGATTATATGTATATGTATGCATGCTAAACAAAATCCTGAAAGACAGTCCATTTTCCTGCTATATCTTGTTCAACTTCACCATTGCTTTGAAGCTGCTCCTCAACTTTTCCACCTTTAATGCTAACTCTTCTTTCTAAACTAGACCGAGCCTCTCCTTCAGAACCTGCAGGGTGATCAAGCTTTCCCAGGAAAGGAAAGATATGTTGATTGAATCTAAGGAGTTATTTTCTCGGCTTACCAAATAAAGTATTTTATAAAGATTTATCACAAAGGTAACAATGCTAATAAAAATATCAAAGCTTACCAAGGATCTTACACAATATTTAAAAAAATCACAATATTAAAGTATTCTCTCCAATACAGGCTTTTTCTGTATCTGTACTCATGTCATTTGAATAAATAATTTCACACCACTTCACTTGTCTCCACTGCATGCACAGTAATTCAAGGTTTGGAGTGTGATTTGGTAGGAGCAGTTGGCGAAGAACCGCAGTTTGAGCAAAAACTGTCTATATTTTCTTTGGATATCTTTTGCTTTCTATCCCACACTCTCTCTACCCAGAGCACAGATCATCACTTTTCATTTATCCTGGATGAAAATTAATGAAACTCTTGGCTTTTCATTTTCTATATCTGGTTTTAATAATACTTGGCACATTACAATGCACTTCTAGTAGCCACAGGACTTGAGAGCTGTTCAAGAGAACACCTGTTCCAACCCCAACCTCTTCAAGTTCTTCTCTCATTAAAAAGTTAGTTGCATGAGAAGCCCTACTTTAACAGATAATGCCAATTTTTAATCACTTGAAGGGAAAATAAACAAAAGGCAAGATGGATTTCATTTCAGGAAAAGATATGCTCATTCCTTTTATATATATCCATACTCAGATTTATATCTGTATCTATATTTACCTATTTTTTTATATATAAGATGAAATTTTCCATAAGAGGGTTTAGTCTCAGTGTATATCCTTAATGATGAGAGAACAGTGGCAAATCCTCTTCTGGGGGATGGGATAGGCGGGCCTCAAGCGGTATAGGTGGACAAGCAAGTGGTTGGGCACTGAGGGTGGGCAGACCTCCCTAACTAGTTCAAAGTTACAACAGCCTCCACACCATCAAGCTGACTGCCTCCCTTATTTCCATTTCCAGTATCTTTCTCCCTTATTTCCATTTCTCATAACCATTATTTAAACATTGTGTATCCTCACCTGTGCTGGAAAGTGATTGAGGAAAGGTAAGAGTTGAAATCCTGTATCACTGATTTGATAGAATGCAGATCTAATTATGTTATGTAATGATGACATCTGCATTTTTAACAAGTCCAGAAGCCAAATCTCTACAGGACCTTTGGCCATAACAGGAACATCCAACTGAAAAATATATTACAAATATATCACAAATTGATAATAATTTGCTATTTTCACAAATGTCATACACTTAATAAATCATACTTACTCGATGCAAAGCAAATAGCTTTACGTTTTACAAAAAATATTTAAAACATGAGTAAAATCAACTAATACTGTAGTGGAAGGAAATATAAATGTCATCTGATCTAAAACTTCCATTTTATAGGTGATAAAATGAGTCTTAGAGAAGTTAAATGAGTTATCCAAACTATTTTGTCACAGAGCTACAGAACTGAAGCCAAGTCCACCCCACTCCCCTTTTCTTCATAAGAGAACTGCATTCTCTTCAACTAAAATTTTTAAAGACATCCTAATAACAAAAATTTAACCAAGTTAAATTACAATAATTTTTTCTCCTTCTCTTGATATGACGGCCAGCATACGATCATAGTCTTTCGCATGAAATGACACCTCATTTATGTTGTCAGATACTGCAGGCAGATGTGGCTGAAAGAAGCACAAGACAGCAAAAACATACATGAGGCTGTGAGGTGTTTGCAAAAGCCTTAATTTTTTTTTTAAACTTTGTAAAAAATT
>NW_011891809.1:0-2021 GCF_000151845.1 Pteropus vampyrus
ATGTCAAATCGTGTTCTGTCTTCTGTAATTTTTACCCTCTGATTCTTATTTGCCTTCTTTCTACCTAGGAAAAAAAATTAGTATGATCCTGATAGAGAACAATACATTCAAAACGGATGACTAAAGAGAGTTTAGACTTTTTGCAAAGATGCTTTTCCCTTTAATATTAGACAAGACAAGAATGGTCATTCTATATTCGGCATTGTATTGGAGCTTCTAGTCAGTACAATAAGACCAAAAAAAAAAAAGACATCTGGATTGGAAAGGTAGAAATAGAAATCTCATTTCTTATAGCAAGGTATACTAATGATGAATTCTTTCAACTTCCAGCTTTTGGGTGTCTGAAAAATTCTTTATTTTACCTTTGTTTTTGAGATTTTCCCTGATATAGAATTCTAGGTTGTCAGATATTTTTTTCCTTTCAGTGCCTTAAAGATGTTGTTACACTTTCCTTTCACTTGTATCCAATAAGAAATTTCCTGTCATCCTTATCTTTGTTTCTCTATATGAAACGTATCTGACTTTTTTTAAAGTTTTTCTCTTTATCACTTGTTTTGAACAATTTATTATGTATTATGTGTCTTTATGAAGTTTTCTTCATGTGCCTCATGCTTAGGGTTTGCTGAGCTTTTTGGACCAGTGGGTTTATGGTTTTCATTAAATTTGGAAAAATTTGGGTCATATTTCTTCAAATATTTTTCTGTTGTTCTCCACTCTTTTAGGAAATCTAATTATTACTTAAGCTTCCTCACAGCTCGCTGATGTTTAATCAATTTTTTTTCATTTCTCTTTTCTCTTTGTTAAATTTTAGGTAGCTTCTATTGCTATAGCTTCAAATTCACTTATCTCTTCTGCATCTAATCAGCTGTTAATGACATCACTTGTGTTTTTCATCTCACACATTGTACTTTTGATCTTTAAAAGTTTAATTTCATCCTTTTTAAAAATAACTTTTATGTCTCTACTTCAATTTTTGAATCTGTGGAATATCATTTAAATATCTTTATCCAATAATCCTAAAAATCTATATCAGTTGGGTTGATTTGGTTGATTTATTTATCTTTTCACAGTAGGTTAAAATATCTTGCTTTTTTGATTGCATGGTAATTTTTATTGGATTTCAGACATTGAGAATAATAATGATATGAAAACACACTTCACACACACACATACACACACACACATACACCCCCCTAAGCAATTTCTCCATACAAAGGGAAACATTGCTTAAATATTAGTCTTTGTCGGTCCATTCTCTAGGATACTAAAATATTTTATAACTTTGGGGTTTTTTGTAGTTTATATGTTGAGTTTTTAAATCATGCGCTATTATTGGTGGTTTCTTTTTTCTAATAATGCTGTAAGGACTGAGTTGTGGTTGATGGAATCACTGTTTATTGATGAATGACCTCAATGAGACTAACTGTTGTTCATCCTTTTATGAAATCTGCCTGTTCTCTTTATTGATTCTTTAAATGATTTTACATGATTCTCTTGAAGTATTTACTTGCTTGGAGTAGCAGGTTGACAAACTAATGACTTTTTCATCCTGTATGATCACTTGAAATTAGTGAATAGTTTGAAGGACAATTTCCAATGGCTTTAAACTTTCTGATCTTCAGTTTGCGGTTAAGAGAATAAATAATAAATGTAACTTATTATTTATCTATTATATACAATATAAAATAATATAATAATTAATTAATTGATAACAATAATAAATAATAAAACTTAGACTGCAAGAATGGTGTGAGGATTAAATTGGGTAGTAGTATGTGATAGCCTGCCTAGCAGAATGCTGGGCATCTAGAAGATCCACCATGAATATGAGTTCCTCTATTTTGGGGGGCAGGTGCTGTGAAACTTTGTAATAAATGTTTCCCTGTTTGTAGCCCTTTTCTCTGAATTCTGCTCTAAATCAAGCCAATCATGAAGAATTTTTAGATTGTATATCTATTTGAGAAAGCTCATATGCTTCTGCCTGGCATATCTCTTTTGGTGCCCTTCTTAGTTTAGACATG
>NW_011891809.1:3837-5697 GCF_000151845.1 Pteropus vampyrus
ATGTACAGAGACAGTGAAATAGGAAAAAGCTGGGAATTAACTCCTAATTCATAAGTGATCTGGAGGAAGAGAAACCAATGAAAAAGTATGTTAGCAGTCACTCAATCCGTGGATTGTAAGTCTCATTGATAATGCCTCAGGTGTGTTCAGGTATCTTGTGTCTTTTGTCCTGGATTATTGTAATAGCCTCCTAAATGTAAAGCCTTGGGCTAGGTTTTCAAAATCTACCAGTACAAGTCAAGGCAGGAGAGATGTGAGCAAGCAGTAGAACATTGCAGGGGGCAGAGGGAGTGGGAAGGAGGGTAGTTAGTTGACCATTAGATGAATATGAGGCATTAGTGTGAAGTGGACCTCAACAAAGTGCCATCGTGGGTCACACTATAAGACCTAGAACAAAAGAGGTGATTTGATCTTTCTGATTAGAGGGTGTTATGAAGTTGGGAGTATTACTATTCTCGCAATAACACATTAAAAGAAATAGAGACAAAATGGAATTTATATGAGAGAGTAGTCTGAATAGTGAAGGGCCCCAAAATTACATCTCATGAGGAATTATTGAGCAACTGGAGATATTCAACTTGGAGAAAATACAGGAGGGGTAGTATATAGTTGTCTTCATAGATATAAAAGACTATCCTGTGAAGTCACCTAAAAATTTTATAAATGTCACAGAGTTGTCCTGAGATAGAAATGTATTGATTTCAACAAATAGTTATGGTATGTCTGCTCTGCGCTAGGCACTGAAAATACATGATAAGCAAGACAATCTACCCTAGAACTGACAGACAGGCAATAAGTGGATAAACAGATAAATAAATGAGTAATGTAATTCCAGAAGGTGATGAGCTGAGCTGCTTAGGAGATAATAATGTATCTGTTGCTAGGAGTATGTGAACCTAGCTTTGATGATCACTGGTAGGAAGGTTTCAGAAGGGATTTAGGCATTGGATGGGTTATTAGATCAGTTGACCTTAGGTGACCCTTCAACTCCAAAATTCTGATTCTGCCTTTCTATTAACTACCAAATTAGGACTTCCTCGCTGATACTCAAAGGCTTAGAAATCCCAAACTCCTTGCTATTCCAGGAACAAGCCCTGAGGTTAGTGAGTCAACAGTGACTCAGTGTGAGTATTTGCCCATATGGTTCCTTTGCCTGGAATGTCTTCCTCTCACTTGCCTGCCTCCCAGGATCTTCCTTAACCATTAAGTCTAAACTCAAAGATAAACTTTTTAATTATGGTTTCGGGATACCACTGAACTGTGTTTCTGCCCCCTCTGGGCCCATGGCATTTAGCTTGTAGCACTCTTAAAACACTTCCTGCATTTTACTTGTATTGGAATTCACTATTTCTCTGTCTGTTTCCCCACTAGCTTCTGATTTTTTTGAGGACAGAGAGCATATCTTCCTTCTTTTATAATGCTAAATAGTACAAATCTCCTAGTCACTGCTTTGCATATTCTAGCCACTGAAGATATTCAACAAATAATTGAATGTGATATCAGGCAATACGTTTACTCATTATCTGGTGTGAATTAGACATGACCACTGATTAAAGTAGAAAAAAGAATAACCTATTGATTTAACTAAGAACTTTCTCATTCTCTGCTGTATCCCTCTCTACTTACTAGCTATGTGGACCTGGGCATGTTGCTTAAATCTTCATGCCTCAGTTTCTTCATCTATACAACAGCAACAATAATAGTAGCTACTTCATAAGATTGTTGCAAGGATTGAGTACAACAATCTATATTAAGCTCCTAGGTCAGTACCTACTACAGAATTAACTCTTGCTAAATATTAGCAATTATTGTTATTATTTTATTATTAGGCATTTCTGCCCTCCAATAGCTTTATGGTTT
>NW_011891809.1:9992-12723 GCF_000151845.1 Pteropus vampyrus
CAAAGGAATCAGTTTTGGTTCCTGAGCAGATGTGTGAAGTGATGACAGTGGTATGAGAGTTAGATCAATATGACAAACGTGTATGATGCACTGGAGTGGATTTAGGGATGTCACACATATACGATAATAGCGAAGTCAAAGCAAATATCTCATTATTTTTGCCTCCCAGAAGGAAAAAGATTCCCCTTCTGTCATATTGAATAAAGCTAATTAAATAAGAAATTGTAAGCCTAAGGAAAGATTCAAGGCTTAACTTTTTGTTATTTCCCAATAATCATCTTCTTTCATATCCCCTACATGACTACAGGCCTTTAAAGTTTTCAAACAATTTTTACAGGTGATGCCTCATTTTATCTCCTCAAACACCAACTATTTTCCAACAACAGAAATAGTCCTAAACTAAGGCCAAGAAGCAACTGACCACAGACACTTTTTAGGCCACCTGGCCGCACTAGCATTTCATTATGGTAAGATTTACTCAGCTGATGGCTGCTCAGAGAAGCTACTCTTGGGCAGTGGGTCATGAGTAATGAAGCAGGACAGTCAGCCTCCGGGAGTCAGCTGAACGGCAAGTGGATCTCTGACTTTCTGGACATCTTCATGAGTATACATTGACTCAGTTACTATGATCCCCAGGATCCCCAGCCTCTTGGGAGTTGAGAGCCCCTCCCACAGCCAAGTGCTTTTTAGGACCATTAGCCGCTCATCTGAAGGTAGGCTAGGCATCTGTCACATAGGAGTAATCTACCAGCAAGGAAATAGGTTTTAAATGACCTGACAATTTCCATTGATATGTAGTGGCTACTTAAAACTCTGTTGACTGAGGGGGACCCTGAGTCTGAGTTATTGCTTATTTGTGTCTGCCATGGGTACAGAAATGAAATAAATTATGCTCATGTTTGCTATGCCTGTCCTAGGCTTTAACACTTCGGGATAAAACCCTCACTCAAAGAATCACTTTTACCAAAGGTGGTTTCTGATTTGCCAGGTCATTAAGTTGGCACAATGCCTAGTTACTATTATTTGGCCTTTGACATAGCCTTCAGTAGGTCTTTGGGGCATCAACTGTCTAGAAGGCCATCCCTAATACCCTCTCTCTTCTGGATTATATGAGGCTTCTTTGCTGTCCATGATGGAGATGGACATGGATATGTTTGGTAAATCGTCATTTGGCTCTCAGCATAGTATGCATCCTCTTCCTAAAGCAAAGTAATCCTAATTTTGGCAGGGAACAAGTTGTTTCTTTAGGGAGCATCATGAGGCCTCTCTCTATCATAAGTTGTCAGTTGGATGCCAATAAGTTATGACCTCAACATTAAAGTTCAAGGCAAGGGACCAGCCTTCTAAATGAGCATCTGGCAAAAGCACTGAAGTTTGTCCCCACATTCATTGGGTTCTCAGCCAATCTCCAAAGGAAAAGAAAATCTATTAGATTTCTTATGAAGTTTCAACCAGTCCCTAAAATTTGCAACATTTGACTCATTCACCGTGGAGATAAATTTTAGGGTGTCTTTGCCAAAATCCTATAGATAACTAATATCCCTGCACATATACATATCCATATGGCTTATCTCAAGTTAATCTGTACTTTTTCCATGAGGAATATTCCAAACTATGGCTTGATTTGCCATTGTTTTAGCAAGTAATGTAAATTCTATGAATTTAAGATTAGATAGAAGAATTAATTTATATAGAAGAATACCTGTTTCTATGCTAACTCTTGGCTTCTGGAATGTTCATTATACTGACCTCAAGACACTATCGGGGTCAGGACAATTTCTGTTTTGCCTCTCCAGAAAACATTATTATCCCCATATCTTCTTAGTATATTTAATATACTCTTCACTACCTCTAATTCTTGATTACCTAAACTTAATTATTCTTTTATCTATTCAAAATTGCTCTGCAATCCGAACTCACCTTCATAATTCTGAGTCTACATAGTTTATAGAAGACTCTAATGATTTCCTAATGCTAAATATAATATCATTTTGTAGACTTTTTAGTAAAATCAATATAATGGTTTACCGCTTACCCTCTTGAACTGTTCTTTCTACTTTTCCACATCTTCTTCACAATCCTTAAAAGTGAAAATCAACATCTCAACTCTCTGTTCTGTAATTCCCCTGTTTCTCAGATGCTTCATTCATCCTTATAGAGTCTGTGATCAATCTTATGTGGATAATCCTTGTTCATTTGATACAGCTCCAGATTTTCTTCTGGGCACTGGCCTTGCACCTCCTACTGCTTTCCGGGTATGGCAAATATTCCACTGAAATTTATTAACTAAATAGACCTATAGTTACCTAGAGTAACTGTAATTATGATCTTCCCAGTAGGCTGTCCCAGACCTTCACCTTTAAAAAAGTTTTGCAATGAAATTCCTTTCTCGTGGGGACGTTACTTTGGAGTGGATGTGCAAGAGGGGTATGACCAGTAGATTGTTCCATTCTCAAGTTTAGCTATCCCCTGAATGAATATGTATATATATATATTCGCATATGTATATAATTATTTTTGAAAGAGTCTCAAATCATGGAGTAAAATGTGTAATGTCCCCCCACCCCGGCCCTGCCTAATGATTGCCTCCATTAGGCTTTGTATAACTCGCCTTTCCCCCTGGGTAGAAGATATCTCTAAGTTCAAATTAGTATAATTTTAATCACATTCAATCACTAAAACAGTCTATTCCCAGATATTAAAATTTAGTTATAGACAACTCACAATCCTT
>NW_011891810.1:0-384 GCF_000151845.1 Pteropus vampyrus
GGTGAGGTCGGGAAGGTAACGGACCCACCAGAGCTTGCACAGCACTCCCCAACATGTTTGGCACCAGGGACTGGTGCTCCTATGAAGATCTAACAGCCGATGATCTGAGACGGAGCTGAGGCGGTGATGCTGGCGCTGGGGAGCAGCTGCCAATACCAACGAAGCTTTGCTCACCCACAGCTCACCTCCTGCTGTGCAGCCTGGTTCCTAACAGTCCATAGACAGGTACCAGTCTGAGGCTCGAGGCTGGGAGGGGGGGTGGGGGGGCAGTTAGGGACCACTGTTGTAGGTCCTCGAAGGCTATGGAAAGATGTTTGTGGTTTGTCACTGTAACCAAGTCCCATTGAGGCCACAGATGTAAATCACACATAAGTATAGTGCTTG
>NW_011891810.1:3424-4958 GCF_000151845.1 Pteropus vampyrus
GGAAGAGGAGCCAGATTCTAGAAATTTGAAGGAAAATGCCTAGGCCAGTCCGCTCTACTTGAGCCAGAAAAGGGCATCAGAGCTCACCCACCACCACCACCACCACCACCACCAGGGGGCAGCCAAGGTCACAGGTTTGAATCTCAGCGGCTCCTCCCAGCACAGGG
The DNA here is from genome assembly GCF_000151845.1 of Pteropus vampyrus. Lineage (NCBI taxonomy): Eukaryota > Metazoa > Chordata > Mammalia > Chiroptera > Pteropodidae > Pteropus > Pteropus vampyrus. The sequence goes on from NW_011891810.1 coordinate 3,592, forward strand.
AGGTGAGTCCGCGATTTGGAGGTGGGGGGAGGTTGGAGCTGTCTGTGGGGCCCCATCTGAGAGCCCCTCTGCTCTCCTGTCCCGTCCTGGCCTGGCCTCTCGGGCCCCTGGAGCCCCCACCCCAACAGGGCGAGATTATGTCAACACAGCCCTGCTGCTTCTGGCCAGGATAATATTTGCCCTCAGGATCTGGGGAGGTCGCTATGGAGACGTGCTGCAGGGGGGCAGGGGGAGGAGGAGGGGGAGGCGGGGAGGGAAGAGCACCCCCCCCACCGCGTGGAAGTGGGCGAAAGGAGCCAGGCATCTTTGCTTCATCTCTGTCTGATTGTGTCTTTGAGATTTACCCGCGGCCACATCTATTTGCATTCCAAGCCTCTATCTCTGCTTCTCTGGATAGTGTCTCTCAGATCTCAACGCTCTGGGTCTCTTTCTCTGTTCTCTCTCTCCCTCCCCATCTCTATGTTTCTCCACGTCTCTGTCTCTGTCTCTCTCTGAGTTTCATGTCTCTATGTCTCTGTCTTTCCTGGATCTCATGTTTTTCGTGTTTGTCTCTGGATCGTGTGCGTGTAGACCCGTCTCTGCAGCTCCGTGCCTCTGTTTCCCTGGATCCCATGAGCCTGTGTCACAGGCTCTCAGTCTCTCTCTCTGCGTCTTTGTGTCTCTGCCTCTCTTTGGACCCCCACGTTTGTGGGTTTGTCTCTTTCGGTCTCTGTCTCTCTATTGCTATCTCTCTCGCTATCTCTGTCTCTCTCCCTTGATCTCTTTCTTCCAGGCCTCCTCTCAGCAGTCCTGAATCTCAGGGGGCCATCTCAGACTCCCATTTCTGGCCTCTGTCCCCATGGGGCGCCCCCTCTCCCCATCCCTCTCTGCCTCATTTCTCCGGCACCATCTGCTAGCACTACAGGCCCCCGCCCGCTCTCACAGGCTCTGCTCGGCCTGGCAGCTCCATGGGGGAGGCCGGGCCCCCCAGCATCCTCCCCACCAATGCATCCTAAGGTGGGGGGCACTGCCTGGTCATTGCTGGGGTGGGGAGAGGGGACAACAGCCTGGAAACCCAGGACCAGAGGCAATGGAGAGAGAGAAACAGCAGACCCCCCGTGAGAAGATGGGGGGAAAAGGGGGAAGAAAAAGGAGAAAGTATAAAGAAAGGCAAAAAGGGATCGGTCTGAGGAATGAGAGAGAGCAAGACAAATAAGCAGAGCAGCAAAATGATACCAAAGAAGAGAGAAAAGACAGACTGACGAGAAAGAAAGCAAGACAGACGAACTGAGTGCGGACGGGCAGAAAAGGAGAAAAGAGAGATTCGGCCCAAAGAGAGAGAAAGGGTGGCCGGGGCGAGATGGACGACAGAGAGAGAAGGGCAGAGG
>NW_011891810.1:7363-8610 GCF_000151845.1 Pteropus vampyrus
GTCTCCATGTCTCCCAATCTCTGTGTCGCTTCTAGATAGTGTCGTACCCCTATTTCTCTGTCCCCTATTCTCTGTGTCTCTCTCCATGTTTCTAGCTCCCCTTTGTCCCTTAGCCCACATTTTTGGCTGTCTTTCTCCGTCTCTTGCCATGTATCTCTTCTGTCTCAGCGTCTGTGTGTCTCTCTGTCTCCATATTTCATCTCATGCATCTCTGACTCCCTGTCTTTCTGGGGGTCCATCTGAGATGCTCCCTGACTCCCCCTCCCTTTCCCTGCGGTGCTGCTGGGTGGAGGGTGTTGGGAGTCCAGACACTTGGGTCCTTGTAGATCGGAGCCCAGAGTCGGACGCCTCTCTAGTCCCTAAGGAGAGTGTTGTCCCATCCACTACAGGCTCATCCACAGCGAAGAAAGTTTTATAAGGTCGGGTTCCCATCGGCGATTTGAAAACCCTTTGGGCTGGGAGAGTGGGAACTGTGGGGGTCGTTTCAAGCTCCGCGCCTGACGGTTTCTGTGGCCGCCTTTCCAAGGCTGTGCCCAGGTTCCCCAGAGTCTCCCGGTCTAGACTCAGGGTGACATTAGCGCTTCCGCCCAGCAGAGCTCTAGGGCAACAGCGCCCTCGGCAAACACCCCCCCACCCCCAACGCGGCGGCTCCAGCAGCAGCTGGGGGGCGGGCCCGAGGTCACGTGTTGAGTCCCAGCTCACCCCCTCCTCATGCGTCTGCTGCCCCAAATCATCACGGGTGGGGGCGGCGGGGGCACTTCCTCGGAGTCTGCGTGTATGAACCCCGGAGCCGGTGCCCTGGGGCTGGGAGCGGAGGGCCAAGGCTTCTGACTCTGCCCTCGGACCCTCCAGGCCGGGCTGCCCCCGCGTGACCGGACCCTTCGCCCCCCATGCCCCGCCGCCCTCGCGATGCCGAACTGTCCGCCCCGGCGGCGGCTGCTGCTGCTGCTCTCGCTTTGGGAACTGCTGCCCCGGAGGGCGGAGGTGAGGACTGTCGGAGCCACGGGGAGTTCAAGGCTTGGAGGGAGGTTTGGAGGTGGTTTTAAGTCTTCCCCAGCTGCAGAGAGAGTTTTAAGACTACCCCGCTCGCCTGGATTCCAGTTTTGATGGTTGCCAGCCACCCAGTCAGTCTCTCCTAATCTTCCTGGAGGTTTTCAGTCCCCCACACAGCTCCCTGGTGGTATCTAGGCACCCCTCAAGCGTTAGAAGAGGTTTCTCAGCCACCCAAGACTCCCGAGGAAAAAGAC
>NW_011891811.1:0-853 GCF_000151845.1 Pteropus vampyrus
GAGGGAAAGAACACGGGTTCAAACTCAAGAGTCTGATTTCAGCCACTGCTCACAGCAGGGCTTCGAACAAGTTCTCAAACTTCTCTCAACCTCAGTCTGCTCATCCTAAAATTGTTGAGCAATTAGAATAACTTTGACCTTGAAGGATTTCTGTGAAGATCAACTAAGAACGTGTATGGAAAGCAAGAGCTACAGCCCAACTGGAGATTGAAAAGGGCTGATTCCTCTTCTTAATAAAAGTGTAAGGCCATGGAAGATCTACCCGTGCTGTCTTTTTAGTTTCATCTCTTCTCGACCCATTTCCTTCTCAACCACCAGCGTAAGTGACTTATCACTTATATCATGTAATCCGGTCCTATCTAACTACCCATCTTTATTCAAACATAGCGGGCTCTTATGTCTCCCTCCTTGGCACTTGCTGTTTGTTTCGCGTGCAATGCTCATCTATTCACCTGAGTGACTCTTCACCCTTCTTTGCTCAACTCAAAAAGGGAACCTTTATGAAGACTTTCCTGACTCCCAAGGTAGTTAAATGCCCCTCCTCAGTGTTTCATGCACGTGCCTCTTTGACAGGGTTTACCAGCTGAACTACAATTGCTAGATGACACGAGACTATGAGGTCCTTGTGGGAGGGACTGGGTCTTCTTTATTGTTGGCTCCCAGTGAGAGTACAGAGCTGCCTCATTATGGGTAATGGATAAAGGTTTCTAGAGTCAGTGAGTGAGTGAGTGAGTGAATGAATGAATGAATGAATGAAGTCACCAACCCCATTTTCCATATGGCTTAGGGTCTTCTCAGTGTGTGTGCAAGTGTATGTAAGTATGTTTAGTTGAAAAAAAAAAAAACAAATCTA
>NW_011891811.1:3783-4241 GCF_000151845.1 Pteropus vampyrus
GAGATCCATCAGGGCTTTCTAATGGCAGGCTGGTCTCTGTCAACAGACCAATTAGCACACAATTATTTTCCCTTTCTGGAAGCTTATTTGAGACGTTCTTTGAAGTGCGCCTGAGTGAACTGTACTTTCCATTAGCTCTCTGGGTTCCTTTTTACCATCTGTGGGACCTGTCGTCCGAGAAAGGCACAGGCTTCTCAGGACCGGCTCTGCAGGACTCTGGGCTTTCGTCACTTGGCCTTCCTGCTTGTCAAATCTCCCACCCCCACCACTCCACTTGTCTCAGGAGGACAGAGGGGCTCAGAGCAGAGCAGCGGGAGGAAGAGCAAGGACTTTGGGATCCAGTGACACCAGAGTGGGCCCTCCTCAGCCCTGGAGACCTGGATCGTCCCTCTCACGGGAAATGAGTGTGGGTGTCACGGTCTCGGTCTCTTCCTCATTCCTACCCTGCGCCTCAACCA
>NW_011891811.1:4996-5504 GCF_000151845.1 Pteropus vampyrus
GAGATCCATCAGGGCTTTCTAATGGCAGGCTGGTCTCTGTCAACAGACCAATTAGCACACAATTATTTTCCCTTTCTGGAAGCTTATTTGAGACGCTCTTTGAAGTGCGCCTGAGTGAACTGCACTTTCCATTAGCTCTCTGGGTTCCTTTTTACCATCTGTGGGACCTGTCGTCCGAGAAAGGCACAGGCTTCTCAGGACCGGCTCTGCAGACTCTGGGCTTTCGTCACTTGGCCTTCCTGCTTGTCAAATCTCCTCAGCCCTGGAGACCTGGATCGTCCCTCTCACGGGAAATGAGTGTGGGTGTCACGGTCTCGGTCTCTTCCTCATTCCTACCCTGAGCCTCAACCAACAAAGCGAAGCCACTCACGCCCTTTCAATGACTTGCCTGACTGGCTGTCTTCTCGCGGATCTGACTTTTGGAAATAGCAATGTGAATGAAGCACAGGAGAGAGCTCCAGGGGCCCAGAACATTGACAAGATGGTGGGGGGGAGGCAGAGTGGCGGG
>NW_011891812.1:0-572 GCF_000151845.1 Pteropus vampyrus
TCCCTAATACATTAGTGGTGCTGGGACAGGCTTGGCGTTTTCAGTGTAAGCGTTGCAGCCAAGCTGACTGTACCCCAATGCACAGCGGTGGCCCTCCTTTGGAGACCTCAGGTTCCCCCTGGCTCAGAGAGTCATTGTCAACCCACTTCCGTCAAGTGCCACATCCTGCCCTGCTGGTCCGGTTCAGACAAAGCAGAGGTTCAGTGAGGAGTGAGCTGTCAGGCCTTTCCACCCCTCACGGCCAGGACCCTTCTCCCTTCACCCCCTCTCCTGCCTAATGGTTTTAAAGCCTGGGTTTCCGTTCAGTGTGTCGTTGTCGTAGTCTCCCCCTCTCCAACCCCGCCCCCTTTTCCGGAAAGAGATCTGGCCCCAGGCAGTAACCTTGTTTCCGCTCAGCCTAGTGTTTTTAAACAGAAGCCTGTGCTATTGTGAGTAGGTTCCTGGCTGGGTCCTGAAACCAAGGTGGCCTGAGCTTCCTGGGTGTGTGGCCCACCTAGGGGGCCGCCGGGGTTGTCCAGTAGCTGATTTAGCCCTTGCCACACTGAGACTTTTTGTGGCTGGCTCCAGAGCAG
>NW_011891812.1:3563-3985 GCF_000151845.1 Pteropus vampyrus
CTAGGCATGGTAGGAGGATAGAGCAGAGAGGATGAGATGGGGGGACGCTCATGTTTGCCAGGGATCAGCGATGGTGCAGGAACGTGGTTGGGGCCTCAGAGTTAGCGCCCGGCTCTCCCTCTTGCAGGTTGTGCAGACAAAATGGCTCACCTGTGCCTGTTTCTTTAGCGGCAATAGGAATGGTCCTACCTTGTAGGATTGTTGGAGGATGAAATAACCCAGGCAAACCACTTGGTCCAGGATACTGGAAAAGCTCAAAAAAGCGTTAGCCATTAAAATGATTAATTGAGCACCTACTGTGTGCCAGGCACTGTGGGTTCCAAGGTGCATGAGATAAATGAGTAGGCGTTTGGCTTGTGCTCCAGCCCTATCTGTTCATCAGTTAACTTCTAGCCCCATAAAAGGTGGCCGAACATTCTCAC
>NW_011891812.1:4615-5530 GCF_000151845.1 Pteropus vampyrus
GGCCCAGAGAGAGGAAGCAGCTGATGGAAGGCAATCAACCTGAGAATGAGATGTCGTATATGGATGGGAGGCATGGAAAATTCTAGAGAGCTAGGCATGGTAGGAGGATAGAGCAGAGAGGATGAGATGGGGGGACGCTCATGTTTGCCAGGGATCAGCGATGGTGCAGGAACGTGGTTGGGGCCCCAGCGTTAGCGCCCGGCTCTCCCTCTTGCGGGTCGTGCGATGCAGAGAAAATGACTCACCTGTGCCTGTTTCTTTAGCGGCAACAGGAATGGTCCTACCTCATAGGATTGTTGGAGGATGAAATAACCCAGGCAAACCACTTGGTCCAGGATACTGGAAAAGCTCAAAAAAACGTTAGCCATTAAAATGATTAATTGAGCACCTACTGTGTGCCAGGCATTGTGGGTTCCAAGGTACATGAGATAAATGAGTAGGCGTTTGGCTTGTGCTCCAGCCCTATCTGTTCATCAGTTAACTTCTAGCCCCATAAAAGGTGGCCGAACATTCTCACGTCACACCTGATGAAGCAGAGGCCCAGAGATATACAGTGACCTGCTTAAGGGTCACACAGCTGTTCTGTGACAAGGCTGGGACTTGAACCCAGATCTCTCTAGCCAGGAGCCTGTGCTTCCTACTGGACAGAACAGAGGAGAAGACGAAGCAGCTCGCTGGGAGGAGTGTGTCCAGGGCCACTTCAGCGTGGTGTCGTCCCCCTGCGGCCTTGCCGTTGCCCTGCCTAGGGATGTGACCTTTCTCCCCAGGCCTGTCACAGCCTCAGCTGGGGCTGAGCCCCCGATGATGATGGTGGCCTCTTGTGCAGAGGAAGCGGTGACGGGGGCAGGCCCGGCTAGCAGAGGAAGTGGCAGGGGAAGGGGGCGGGCGTCGGGGTGGGGAAGCTGGGTGATCCTG
>NW_011891813.1:0-336 GCF_000151845.1 Pteropus vampyrus
TTAGGTCTGTTATTTTGAGGTTTCAGGTAACTCACATTTCTTTCATTAAGATCCGTTTCTGGAGTTTCATCTTGTTTGTTTAAAACATACCCTTACGTTTCTCCATTTTCCTTGACTCTCTGCCAGTTTCCGTGTGTTAGAAAAAACAGCCACCTCGTCCAGTCCTGACTGTGATGTCGTGTGGGAGACAAGCCTCACCTGTCAGCCCAGCCCGCTCCTGGTTGGCTCTTTAACCTTGGCGATTGCCCAAGCCATCTACTTGGTTCCTAGTGGCTCCCAGTAGTTGAGGGTGTGTCAATGTCCCAAAGCGGAGGGTCACCGTCACCAGCTACATGC
>NW_011891813.1:3326-5093 GCF_000151845.1 Pteropus vampyrus
CTGTGGGTGGCATCCCCTGTGAGGGGCTAGAAGCTTCTGTCTGGGAGAGCAGGGCGGGGAAACAGCTTGGAGGCCCCTTGACAGAAGATAGCCGAGGGATGGGGCACTCGGCCGACTTCTTAGTCACAGCCGGGACTCGATCAGTGCGCCTAAGTGGAGAGCTCGGGGGTCAGGTGGAGGGAACACCGCGTCGTACTTGACGCACCGGCTAAGGTTCCTTCCCAAGCAGGCTGCGGTGTCTGGATCGAGGCCGGTGCACACGCTCCCAAGGGCAAGGTCAGCCCTGGTGGGCGGGGAGCATTCGCACACAGCCTTCGGGAGCCTGGATGGGAACGAGGTAAGGTCACCTGATCCCACCACGTAAGGAGGTGTCTTCACAGACTAGAAGCCCAGAGCACTGGGGCAGCTCGCCCCGAATTCGGAAAAGTGGGAGAAATTGAGCAAACAAGTTATTGCTCAGGGTTCCCCAACTTAGGAGTGTGGTGGGAGGAGGCACGAGGACCAGTAAAGGCCCTGCCCCCTCGATTAAAGCGACCACAGGCAGCACCTTCATGGGGAGTCTGCTGGAAATCAGATATAACTTTTTAATGACTCGTGGCCCGGCTCAGCTCCCTTACCTGTGACAAGCTCATTAAGTCTTACTGTGCCTCAGCTGTGAGGAAACGGGCTGGAGTAGGGACACCCTGCACGTGCTTACTGATAGGTGCTTTGTGAGGCCGCCAGCCTCCTCCCACAGATCTGGACGACAAGACGCCAGAAGGTTCCGTGACTCGATTCGGTTCACTCCTGGGAACGGGCAGTTCTGGAGCGCAGCGCTGAGACCAGGGCGCAGCGTCTAGCTGTCCCTCCCCAGCCTGAGCGCGCTGCTCCTGGGAGTCCAGGCCGGGGCGCAGCAGCCGGTCCCGGCCTCGGCGCTTCCACGCACTGTCCGGACCAGCCGGGGAGAGGGGGGCAGCGAGGCGGCCCCTCTGAACCACTAGACACCGCCAACCGCGCAGGAAAAGCATCTTCTACGAGACTTGAGACGCGTGCAGTCCGACGCCTCCATCACTCCCCCCTCCCCGGCCAGGGGCGCTGCCCCCAGCGAGCCGGGGCGGGCCGTGGCGCCCCCGCTACCCCCGCAGGTAGGTGCGGGCTGCGGGCGCCTGCCCCAGGGCATTGCTGTGCGGGCCGGCCCCCGCCAAGGCCACCAGCTTCTCGCTGAGCTTCTGGTTGGCCAGTTCCAGGTGGCGGCCGTTCTTCCGTGCCTGTCGCAAAGCCCTCTTGACCTTCTTGACCCGGTCCCGGAGCTGCCGGTTCCGCTTCTCCAGCGTGGCCACCTTCTGCTGCAGCTTCTTGACGTGGTCCTCCTCCTCAAACAGGGCCTTCTGCACCGAGGAGCACAGGAGCTGGGGAGACAGGCGCCCCGGAGGAGAGGCAGGTGAGTGACAGAAAACGCCCCGGGCCATGTGCCTGGGCGCTGCCCAGTGCCAGCGACACCGACCCGAATGTCACCCCCAACCCCGACTCCAGGACACACTCAGGACGCCTCCCTCGGTTTCACCCTGACCTCAGACGCAAGCCCAGCCCCTCCTGTGCTGTGTATGGGCTCCTTGGATGATTTTGTTTCGAAGAGATTTCAAACAGCTGTCACTCCTGTCAACAAGCGCAGAGCTCCAGTGAATCAAGAAGTCCAAGACCAAACCCTGAGGCAGAAAATTGCATAAAAGATAGGAGAGCTTCCCAGGAAAGGTAATGTAAAGCTCTGTTAGACACAGAAAAAGGGAC
>NW_011891813.1:5184-7348 GCF_000151845.1 Pteropus vampyrus
GCTGCCACTTGTCTAAGAGTATAGCACCTACAATTATGTACAGTGAGTATTACTCGATAATAATAATAAACTACTGTGTTACTGGTTTGTGCATTAACTCTACTTCTTATCATTAGTTTAGAGTGTACTCTTTCTACTTAATAAATGTTTTTTGGAAAATGGTATGTCATATTATGCAGGCAGCAGCCATATACATCTTGTTTACCATGTCTCTTGATTGCATCATTTTCTCTTGTGCTTGATTTATTCTTGCGTTGTTTTGTTCATCACGGCCTTTGAGAACACAGAATCCACTGCTAATGTTGCCAGTGGGAGGCTATGCTGAGTGACCTGGAAACAAAATTTAAAAAGATTAAGGGCTATGAAAGTGGCAAATTGGTGACCATCATTGCTCGCCAGTCCAGCATGTCCCATTCCACCACAGCTAGGATCTTGAAGAACAAGAACAAAATGATGGCAGCTGTTAAAGGATCTGCTTCATCGAAGGCAAAGAGACTACCAAAAATTCGAGAAGGGCCTGTATTAGACATGGAGAAACATCTAATGGCCTGGATTGAAGACCAGACACGAAAGCCCTTCTCCTCGGCACCATGACAGTCTTAGCCAAAGCAAAAAGTTTGTTTTCCACGTTGATAGAGAAGACTGGACTTGACTACAGTGCTGAATTTACTTCTAGCTCTGGGTGGTTTAAACGAACAGAGATTGTTATTCATACATGTGAAAGGGAGTGGTGAGTCTGTGAATGCTGATGTGCAGGCAGCCGACAGACAAACTTGTGGAAACTCTAGATAAGCTAATTGTGGACAAAAATACTTGCCAGAAAAAATATGCAATATGGATAAAACCTCCCTAATATTGAAATGGAAGCCTAAAGGGACTTTTATGCATAAGGAGGATAAATCAATGCCAGATTTCAAGCTTTTAATAAAGGTATATCAGTCGTGCTTGGGGGCAGTGAGAACCCCAGGGCCTTCAAGCGCATCAGTAAGCACGCATCGCCAGTGTCCTTCCGGGGCAAGAAGACGTCACGGGTGACCCAGCTCCTCTTCCGAGATGCCCCCCTGAATTGCTGCGCCGGTGAAATGGAGAAACTGTTTGGAGAGTCACATACCTGTCAAGACTCTGCGTATCGTTGGTAATGTGCCCAGGCACCCTCCTCCTCCTGATCTTCACCCCGATAGCAAAGTGGCGTCTCTCCCTCTGCACACAGCGCCTCTTTGACCTAAAGAGGACCTATGTCCAAGCCACTGCTGCCACCGAGAAGACACCGATGCCATCCCGAAAGGACCGCATCATCCACGACGGAATCGAGAGCCTTGCCTCGGCTTGGGGTGACGTCACCCAGGAGTGTAGGAATGGCACCTGACGGAGATACTCAAGAGGTTCATCGGTGACGTCAAGGGATTTGCCAAGGATGAGGATGTGAAAATCTCAAGGCTGTGGGTGGGGCGGCCAACAGCTTTCCCCGGGGTGGGGACGAGGGGGCCGCGAGGAGCGCCCTGAGGGAGTCGTTGCAGCTGGACCAGGAGCACACGGCTGATGGAGAGCACGAGAAGGAAACTGCAGGAGAAGAAGAACTTCCAAGAAAAGCCGCAGCGAGGGCCTAGCAGAAGCGTCTGCAGACCTCAGCAAGCTCCTTAGAGTATGAACGTGGACATACTAAAGTATGAATGTGGACACCTAGAGGGTTTTTTAAATAGAGAGGACTGTTCATGGTATATTATCTGCTTATAAACAAACCTATGATAAAAAAAAAAAGAAAGAAACAAGCAAATCACCATGGACGTATTTCCAAATACAGTGACGCCTCCTCAAGAAGAACCTCCAGGTGTTCCAGAAGGAGGCAACGTTATCATAAATGAGGACGCCCTGCCTGCCACCGCCCCTGAAGGCCTTCCAGTGGGACAAGATGTGGAAGTGGGAGACAGTGATGCTGGTGACCTTGCCCCTCTGCAGGCCTAGGCCACTAATGTGAGTGTTTGTGTCTTAGTTTTTAACCAAATTAATTTTTTAAGCAACTAATAACATTTTTAAAGTAGAAAAACGTAGAATAAATATATAAAGAAAAGACTTTTCTACAGCTGTACAACGTTTGTGTTTCAAGCCGTTATTCAAAAGCCAAAAAGTTTTTAAAAATTAAGTTTATAAAGTAAAATATTTATAG
>NW_011891814.1:0-1469 GCF_000151845.1 Pteropus vampyrus
GGCACCGAGTGCCACCGCCACCGGGAACGGCAAGGCGGGCGTCCGCCGTCACCGCCGATGACGCCTCCAAAAGACACCTTTGCTCGCGCAGCTGTAAGTCACTGCTGACCGAGGAAATGACACATCCTGCAGTTTAACCGGGCGTCGGGGGCGGGGGGCACCGTCCGGTCCAGGATGAGGGAGGCAGACCCCCATAGGCCCTCGTTCTAGGTCCATGCTCAGGGGGAGGGTCTCAGCCCCGACTTGCAGGCCCCGCCTCCCTCACACAGAAGTCGGCAGCCAGAGTCCCTCACACGTGGGCGGAGGGTGGACAGTGGGTGATTGGGGCCCCATCTTGCTGAGGCCACACTGTGTGGGGCCGCAACCACAGGTTGGGGGTGCGTGGTCTCCGGCAGGCGCATGGGCCCAGGACAGCAAGGTCACTCTTCTAAGGGGGTCCCTACTCCATGCGGGGGGCTGTGTGTTCCCGGGGCAGGGAGGGAGGGCAGGAACACCACGTTTGAGCTGCAAAGGGCGGAGGCCTGGAGAGGCCGTGGGCATGCTGGTGACCCCAGAGGCTGGACGCTGCTGCTCCGTGAACCTTTGCCGGGCCCCTGCTGGCGTGCGGGCCCTGTGGGTGCCATCGACAGAGTCCCAGGGCCGAGAGCCTTGGCTCGGAGGGCTCCCGCCTGGCAGGGCCTGGAGGGCGGCCCGCTGAGATGCGGGAGGGGTTGCGGGGCAGGGGAGTCGGGTTTAGCAGGTGAAGGGAGGGGTGCGTTGGAGGCGCCCTGGCCTGCGGAAGGCTGTGGGAGTGTCTGGACTCACCAAGAGCTGGACAGCCTCACGGGACGCTGGGCTAAGTGGCCTGCAAGCCGCAAGGCCCCAGTGGGCGACACGGAGGGTTTCAGAGGAGGTGAGGGACGCAGGCTGGTGTGACGTGACCTCTTCGGTCAAGTAAGGCCCGGAGCCAGGATGGGAGGGGCGTGGGGGAGGAGTGTGCCCGGGACACGCTGAGATCCGCTGAGGTCGCAGAGTGAAGGACAGATCAAGGCTTCTGGCCGCTGTCCAGCCCCTTAGCGAGCAGTCACTGGGTCGTGCTGGGACTGGGGGCGTTTTTTCTCACTGTTGAAGCCATTTTGACTCATGACGGTGGGAGGCTGGAGACCACGCCCGAGGTTTTCAGGAGCCAAGCGAGTGCCTCTTTCCGTCCGCTCCTCAGCGACACGGCACCCGACCCCGACTGCCACGCAGGGGCATTCACGTGACGGAAGTGGGCCCACACGGCAAGCCGGTTGAGTGCGTGCGCGTGCGTGCTCCTCTCTCGGGGGACAGAACTAGGCTCCGGGCTCTGGGGGGCTGACGGCCTGACCCCCGAGACTCAGGCCCGCAGAGCGCGGCTGGTCACCGCGATCCCCCTGCTCTGTGCCCGTCGAACGTTTGCTTTGCTAGCACGTTCCCCAGAATGGTCCCTTCTCTTTCCAAAATATCAT
>NW_011891814.1:3096-4024 GCF_000151845.1 Pteropus vampyrus
CGCCTCCCTGGCGAGATCCCACCGTCACCCAGGCCTCGTCATTCGCACATCCCCGGCCCCCGACCGCTGGTGCCGATGCCCAGGACAGGGCCGGGCGAAGGTCCTGCGAGCTGGCGAGCTTGTGCGCTGCTCACTCAGCTCTGAACGAGGCGTCGCCCGGGGACACGGCTCTGCGTGCTAGACACTGATCTCTTCCCTGTGACCGCCGTCTGGGGCAGGGACCGAGCACACGCACGCCCGGCACGGCGGCCTCCAGCAGCCCGTCAGCCACCAGGACGCACAGCACTTAGTCGGGAAACAGGTACCTGAAGCCCGTTCTCGGCGCCGAGCTGCCGGATCCGTCCCCGCGTCTGAGGCCGCGCTGGTGTCCACGGCGCTCACCTGTGCGAAACCTGCGCACACGCTCAGGTGCGGCTTGAGGGTCTAGTTTTGAAAAAGTACCGGGTCATTACAAACTTTTAAATGCAAGCCGAAACAAAGCAGCTCACTGAATATTTCAATTTGCCCACCTGTTCCAATTACTCGCCACAATGGGGCTGCCGCCCGCTCCCCAGTTTCTGTGTTATTATTCCAGTGTCACAATAGAGGCGAGTTAACGAAACCCAGTTAAAGACGAGGGAAGCCGTTTCTAACGGTTCAGATGGAATATCTGTTCGTGAATAATTAGCACCAACGATACAAATGTTCGGTGCAGAATTTTGAGAAGCGCCTGTACCGCGATGTCTTAAGGGGCCCATGCGACACCCCCAACGCCCCTGCAGGCCGTCGCCTCGTCGCGGTTTGAAACAGCTGACATATGTCCGTGGAAAGGTTTACGTGAGCATTTCTACTTTGGTTCACAGAGCTTGAGCCTGGTCCTGTTCCTCAGCTACCGAGCCCGTCGCTCCCCCGCTGTCTCGTGAGCAGGCTGACCCCACGGCCCTCCCTC
>NW_011891814.1:4074-5042 GCF_000151845.1 Pteropus vampyrus
ATGCAAGCCGAAACAAAGCAGCTCACTGAATATTTCAATTTGCCCACCTGTTCCAATTACTCGCCACAATGGGGCTGCCGCCCGCTCCCCAGTTTTTGAGTTATTATTCCAGTGTCACAATAGAAGCGAGTTAACGAAACCCAGTTAAAGACGAGGGAAGCCGTTTCTAACGGTTCAGATGGAATATCTGTTCGTGAATAATTAGCACCAACGATATAAGTGTTCGGTGCAGAATTTCGAGAAGCGCCTGTACTGCGATGTCTTAGGGGCCCATGCGACACCCCCAACGCCCCTGCAGGCCGTCGCCTCGTCGCAGTTTGAAACAGCTGACATATGTCCGTGGAAAGGTTTACGTGAGCATTTCTACTTCGGTTCACAGAGCTTGAGCCTGGTCCTGTTCCTCAGCTACCGAGCCCGTCGCTCCCCCGCTGTCTCGTGAGCAGGCTGACCCCACGGCCCTCCCTCGTCTGCATCCCCTGCGTCTCGGTCAGACCCCGGCGTGATCATGCTGCTCAGCCCAGGCGGCTGCAGCCGCAGTGTGTGCACAGGGTTGGGAAGAACGGCGTTCAGAACCAGCCCGGCTAGGCAGGCAGGCTGGGGCTCCCGCAAGGAGACGCTGTCCCCAACCCTTGGCTGGACTGGCCGACCGAGGGGAAGACGCCCAGGACTAGCGAGCGCGGGCAGACGGCTCCTGGACCTGCCGGCCTCCTGCTAGGGTTTGACAGGCCCCTGACGCGTCCTCCTCCTGGCTGCCCACAACTGAATTAGGAACAAAGTGTGATTTGTAAAAATGAGGGTCAAAGATTTATAACATTTGTAAATTTATTAGGGAAATCAGTCGCCTCGAGTTCACGATATTAATGTTGATTTGCCCTTTCCTCCAAAAGAACGCACACTTGCATGACTTTCACACGGGCCATGCTATGCGAGGACGTCAGTTGGGATGTTTTTGATGGCCAGTGACAGAA
>NW_011891815.1:0-446 GCF_000151845.1 Pteropus vampyrus
CCCCCTCCTTCACGGGCTGAGCAGCCTTTGGAGAACCGCCACTGCCCGGCCGTCCCCTCTCTCCCCCAGCCCGGGCCGGCCACTCCTCAGCTTCGTCCCCTGAGTGCTGGGGCTGCACTGCCACCTGCTTCCCCCCACCCCCGACACACGCACAGCGTTTGCCGCCTTGTGACACACTACGTAACTCGTTCCTCACGCCTATGGTTTATTTCCTGCTTCCCGCTCCATCGCCGAGCGTCTGTGCTCCACGAGGGCGGGGACCTGGCTGTGGCGTCCCCTGACGTGTCCCCGACGCCCAGCCTGGTTGGTGCCTGGCACGTACCAGGCGCTCAGGGGACGTTTGCCAACCACCCGGTCACGGCCTTTGTCTCCCGGTGTCTGTGGCCCAGAGAACGGCAACCCCTTTTCCTCATCATCACGTGTCCCTTTAGGAAAGTCCCCAAAAC
>NW_011891815.1:1791-2122 GCF_000151845.1 Pteropus vampyrus
TGGTTCTAAGGGGTGGGTGGTGATAAGTGGACCCAGGGCTGACCCGGGAGCCAGGAGCTGCCTGCATCTCTGGAGGTAGGAGGAAAATGACCCGCCCTCTCGCATGCCCGATTCTAGGGAGTCCTGGACCAAGCTGGGCACCAAAGGAGCAATACTGTGCCCGTCCCCCCTCCCCACCCCTGATGAGAGAGACTCTACAGGGTCTAGACTGGAAGGGATGCAGTGACTGACCAGCTTCCCCGGCCGTGAGTTGCCCAGATGTAGTGGTGGACCAATCCATCTCTAGAGTGTTCTCCATGCGGGGAGCTCGGTTGGCCAGCTGGTCCCCCCG
>NW_011891815.1:2172-4473 GCF_000151845.1 Pteropus vampyrus
GGTGATAAGTGGACCCAGGGCTGACCCGGGAGCCAGGAGCTGCCTGCATCTCTGGAGGTAGGAGGAAAATGACCCGCACTCTCGCATGTCTGATTCTAGGGAGTCCTGGGCCAAGCTGGGCACCAAAGGAGCAATACTGTGCCCTTCCCCCCTCCCCACCCCTGAGGAGAGGGACTCTACAGGGTCTAGACTGGAAGGGATGCAGTGACTGACCAGCCTCCCCGGCCGTGAGTTGCCCAGATGTAGTGGTGGACCAATCCATCTCTAGAGTGTTCTCCATGCGGGGAGCTCGGTTGGCCAGCTGGTCCCCCCGACTGTGTTAAGTCCCTAAGATTTCTGGGAAATCAATAGTTGAGAGGGAGAGACTAATCGTTCTAATTATGGAGGTGAAGGATTGAGTAACTACTCAGAAAAAAGGAAAGTGACGTCACAATGCGCCGTGGGTAGGATGCCCCCCCCCCCACTGCGGTGAGTGGATGTGTTCACCTGCAAACTGAACGTGATCCGATTTGGAAGGAAGGATTTTTGCAGAAGTAATTAGTGAAGGATCTTGAGATGATATCATTCTAGATTTAGAGATGTCTACTGGAAGAACGCAGCAGGACGGGCGTCCTTTGGAACATCGAAGCAGGGTGCAGAAGGGTCCATTTGTACCCGAGACTCAGCAGGTGTGACACCTGGCACAAGAGTCTTGGCTCCATTCGTATCCAGTCCTGGTTTGGCAGTGTCTTATGGACCCCGCGAGCCCCTTTATGTTTCCAATAAATAGACCCACTTTTGTTTAGGTGGCTAGAGTTGTTTTCTGTCGCCTGCCACCTAGCAGGTACAGGTGTTAGCTTACGTGATCCTCATACGGCTCATGGAGAAAGCGAATAGAAAATGCAATGCCCATTTTACAGATGACCAAACAGAGTCTCGAAGAGACGAAGTCCCCTGTCCAAGCCTGGTCAGTGGTGGTGCTGGCACTGGAGCCCAGGCCTTCCCCTCTCGCTTTGCTTCTCACCTGGCACAAGAGAAGCCCCCAAGCCTCCCAGGCTGGTAATGCTCCCCGCTTTCTGCAGAAAAGAAAACCAAAGATCAATGGATGATCTCTGCAGTCAGCCAGCGTGAGCCAGTGCCGGGGAGTCTGTTTAAACAAAGTGTCAGTTTGCCCATTACCTTGATGGAAGGGAAGCCAGTGTAACAACTTTAAGTTGTTGAAGAGGCCGCAGTTGAATTTGAAACAAGTGGCCTTTAAATTTCCTCCCAGAATGACTGCCAGACAAGTCAGAGAGGCAGGGCTGGTGCTTTGCCTTCCACGCCCTCTCCGCCGCTTCCCCTGTAAGTCAGCTCCCCAGGGAGCCTCTCTCCGGCAGGTTCCAGGGGTTTCTGTGCCCACAGTGAATCTCTCGAGGCATTCTTGAAAGTTGACCATAAACACACATTGTAGGGAAAGGTGTCCGCGAGAATTCTGAAATGGAATAAAGTCTCTTTGAGGTTTAGAAAATAAAAAACGAGTGAGACACTGTTCTATTGATTTTCTCCCCCTAGCCTCACACCGCTGGCTGAATAAATTATTCCTGGAGGTTCTGTACAAATTGCCCTATAAAGTCACAAGCGGTGTGTCCGGTAACCGGGGCCTGCTCTGATCCCGAGTGCATACGGCAGATCCCAGTGACACAGGGTGACTGGCAGGACGTGCCCAGGTGGGGAAGAGCTCGCGCGTGGGTCGCGGACTCCGGCGACCTTCACAGGTGTGAACAGTGGGAAGCAGGGAGTCTGGGGGATGTGCCAGGGATCACAGAGCGAGTTGGTGACGGAGTCGAGATTAGAACTCAGAGCCTTGGATGGCACCGCTCAGGATGTGGGGCCAACACTGCAGCTGCCACCCCCATGCCAGGCCAGACGGAGCCGCGCCGTGACAGCAGGGATACCCCGGCGCTGAAGGAGGCATCTGCTCTCCCACGCTGTGTCTTTGGGACACGTCAGCGTCTGCAAAGGGCCCTCGCTCCGCCGGCTCTGACATAGCGAGCGCAGCGTTAGGGTAGAAGGGCCTTTCTGGAGAGAGTTTCCCTGGGCTCAGAGATGGTGTTTCATGGGATCAACAAGCCGGGGACCGAACGGCCTCCCTAGGGTGCCTGCCTAGACCACGGACAAGGCCCCAGGGGCTCAGGTAGCACACCCAGGCCTCTGTGGGCTCCAGCGCGTGAGTTCTGGGTGCCTGTGGGGGTCCCTGTGAAGAACAGTGACACAGGGTGACTCGCATCTGAAGAGAGTTCTCGTCCTTGTACAGCAGGTCGCAGTGACTTGGACTTTGTGTTT
>NW_011891816.1:0-302 GCF_000151845.1 Pteropus vampyrus
TAAACCTATAATATAACTTTAGACAAGCTGACATCTTAGCAATATTCAGACTTATCCAGAAATATGGTATGTTGCTTCATTTACTCAAGCATTCTTTCTTGCCTTTCAGTAAAATATCACATGCCTGTCTTATTAAAGTTATTCCTATGTTTTACATTGGTTGTTACTGCAAATGAAATTTTATTATTATCATTTTACTTTCTGATTTTGTTACTATGAGAGTGATAAGCATTTATCTTTATAAGTGAATTGAATATATTTAAGAGTAATATATTTAAGAATATATTAAATATACTCTTTAT
>NW_011891816.1:1556-3826 GCF_000151845.1 Pteropus vampyrus
AGGAATTAAAATGAAGGTAAAACAAATGTATATGCCATGCGCAATTGTTCCTAGTGTTCCAGGAAGAAGAATCCTTAATACCTTGGTTCCTAGCATTGCTTTCCCATCCTGAAAGACTTTTCTTCTCTCTCCCTCTGAAGAAACTGCATTCTTCACTACATCCCAGGGTGAGTATTCACCCCATTCTATGACCCCGGCCCTCACCCCAGGAGACTCTAAGCTATCCCTAACCATTGAAGTTGTCCTAGCTTGAGAACAGTGAGACTTCAGCAGTAAAGTCCAGGGAGTGCATTAGCAAATTCCAAGGATTACTTTGACACATTATATATATTCTTTAAGATCTCCATCAGAGCATGAGTCAAAATATACCTCCTAATTCTTTCTGTAGTTTTGGGATTAGCAACTACTGAAACACACACAAGTACACATGTGCGTGCATGTGCACACACACACATACACACACGCCCTTTTATAAGAACATTAGATATAACAGTCTAAAGCCACCTTAAAGCAATTTTTTTCTATATGCAAAAAGTCTGTACTATTTTCCCTGGCCACAGGTACATAAGAGCTGACTATTTTTATAAAGAGCAAATTTACCTCCTTTTACATTCTCTTTCTAAGTCCCAGGAGTTTGGACATGTGAATGTTAAAAACAAAAGGAAAAAAAAAAAAGGGATTGCCTTTTTAAAAAATATATTTTCATATCTTTTCACATATTATTTCTCCTGCTAAAAATGCCAACTCTAATGAAAAGATTCAAGATGAAATGTCTTCTCCATGATGCCTTTCCTTACTCCCCTGTAGAGTTATCCAATAGTCTCCCTGGGCTTCTTATAATAACCTGCACTTACCTCCACTATAGTTCTTAACACATTTCTGTATTTATTTACATCTGTCTGTCACACGTAGTCTGTGAGCTCCTTTGAGGAAGACAGACATGTTTTATTCATTTTTGTTTTCTAGTACTTAGTCACAGTAGGTGCTTAATAAATGTTTTGTGAATACATGAGAGAAGGAATAAATTCCCAAAGTTCTATAAGCTAGTGGCAGAGAAGACAGCAAAACTCAAGACTTTCTGACTACTAGTCCAGTATTTTCCACAATCATCATCTAATTTAGTCTCCAAGTAACAGTTAATTTCCAAATTACAGGTTTGAAATTTAAGAGATTTAATGAATTTTTCAGGATCACACTGATAATATCAGAAGTGCCATTATTTCAGTCAGGATAAGCTAGTTTATCCTGCAGTAATGACCTAAAAATTCCAAAGCCCTAAAATAATAAAGTTTTATTTGTTGCTACTGCTAATGGGGGGTGGGATTCATTCAAAGACAAGGGCTGATGAAGCAGCAACAATCTTGAACATTGTTTATCTCTGTGCCAAAGGAAGAGTATTCTGTAACAATATTATCTATAGCCTGGAATTAACACGTTTCCACTCACAACTCATTGAATAAAACTAGTCACATAGATTACATTCACCAATAAAGAGCTTATGAAGTATAATTCTATCATGTTTCTGTAAGAGGGAGAACTGGAGATACTTGGTTAGCAACCATTTTTCATAAAAATACAAGTTGGTCAGGACTATTATAGAAACTAACATACACTAAGAATACCACAAGTGTTTCAGTTGAATATAATTTTGATTCCTAGCCTAATATTCTTTATACCAAGTAGTTTTGGGATCTCCTCATTTCAGGAAAGATACAATAGATATGGGATATATTTTAAGATGAATTAGATACAATAGAATAAATGTGAAATTGTTCTAGGAATTACACATCTTGACTTAAAAGCAAGATATTTGGATGAAAAATCACTGTTTTCAACCATATAGAAGGTGATTATAGAAAAAAAAAAAACAAGCTGTTTTCAGATCATACAATACAGAGAAACAGGCTTGAAGTCAATTTAAAAAGTCAAATTGGATAATCTCCTAAGTGATAAATAAAAATATTACGACATTAAAAAAAAAAAAAAAAGGACATGCAGTAGGAAAGCATGAGTGTCTAATTATCTATGGGCCCCTGGGTAATCTGTAGACATAATACCTTGCTGAACTGAAAACTGGAAAGAGACATATAAGGTTCCTGGCAAATTAAAATTATTTGATACATGTAAATCAACTCATCATAACTCAACTTAAGAGTAACTACTGTAGTAATTAGGGTAATAGTAACTGCTAGTAGAAGTACATCCCAACATTTCAATAGCTTAAAATAATATAATTTTATTTTTTAGCCACATAACAATATTATCTGGTA
>NW_011891816.1:7791-9859 GCF_000151845.1 Pteropus vampyrus
CACTAGCCAAATTTCAAGGATCTCCAGAGCCGCCCTCACTTCTGACCAGCTGGCTATAATTTTGAGTGTTCCACACCACCCTCAGGTTTCATAATGTGATATACTCTCAGGACTCATTGAAAGTGCTATACTTACAATTATAGTTCTATTATACCAATAGAATACCAATTAAAAGAGATGCATAGGGTGACATCTAGGAGGGATCCAAAATTGAAATTTCTGTCATCCTCTCAGCATGAGTGTGTGACAATATACAAAGTACTGCCAATCAGAGAAGCTTACTGAGCTTCAGTGTTCCAATTTTTACTGGTTTTTAACCTTGTAGGCAGGATTAATTGAATCACTATCCACATGACTTAACCTCCTGTGCCTCTCCACTCCCCAGGGGTCAGACTGATATCTTGTAGCTCAAAATCTTAATCATTTAAAATAGTTGGCCTTCATGCTACCCCGAACAAGCCCAATCCTGTCTGATCTCAGAAGCTAAGCAGGGTCGGGCCTGGATAGCACTTTGATGGGAGACCACTTAGGAAGACCAGGTGCTATAGGCGTAAAAAATAAAAAAATAAGAGATTTGAGCTGACAAGGTCCTTGCAATCTGTGAGCTCAACTAAGGGTTGCCTTGCCTAAAAACAAACAAACAAACAAACAAACAAACAAATAAATCAATCAATAAAATGGTTGGCCTTTCCAGCATTGCAGGCCATATCCTAAGGTACCTCATTAACATAAACTACAGGTGTGGTCTAAGGAGTCCATTGTGAATATCAAAGACATTTCTATTACTTAAGAAATTCCAAGGGTTTGGAGGCTACCTCCCTGGAGCCAGGACAAAGGTCAGACTTCTTTTTGGGCAAGATTAACTCTTCAATACACAAATGTGAATATTGCTACCATAGCTTGCTTTTGGTTACAATTTGCCCACAAAGCATAAAATGAAATGGTAGAAATATTCAAATATTTCAATAATTAAAATCATTGTAAATAGATTAAACTCAGTAGTAAACACATTTGTCACATTGGAATAAAATAATTCAGGAATCTGCTATTTACAAGAGACAAACCTAAATCGTATGGAGATATTATCAGAGAAGTGCAAATTAAAACCCCAATGAGACGCTACTGTATAACCATCAGAAAGGGCAAAATTAAAAAGACTAGAGTGTTCATTCGTGGTACAACTGGAACTCTCTTGCATTGCTGGTAGGAGTGTGAACTGTTTCAATTACCTTGGGAAAATGAATGGCAATATAAAACACAGACATATATTTATCTTATGTCTAAAAATTTTTGCTTCTGGTAATATACTCAACAGAAATGTTTAAAAAAGACATGTATAGGAACGTTCACAGCAGTTTTTATTCATAAAGGAAAAAAAAGAAAAGAAAAGGAAACAACCCAATGTCCATAGAGTCAAGTGGATATTTCGCAGCGGCAAGAAAGGACAAGTTAATAATATGATGACAACATGTGTAGAATAATTCTGAAGAATGAAGCCAGATACAAAAGAGTAAAACTTGTATAATTCCAATTAATATAAAAATTTAACAGAAGGTAAAATAAATCTACAATAATAAAAAGTAAAAACAGTGGTTATTCCTGCAGGGAATACTGAATGGAATGAAGCATGAGGAAGCCCTCTGGGTTATATACATGTCCTTCATCTTTATCTGAGCTGTAGTTATATGGGAGTATATATGTGAATATACATGCAAAAATGATAAAGCTGTACACTTAAGATATGTGCATCTTTTTTATGTCATACCTCAATAAAATTATACCATAAGGATGTAGAAAGATATTTGTTTCCAGGGCAGCCTCACCTTCCAGGTTCATTCACCAATGTGCTTTCAGCTGACTTTAAACTCACTAACAGAAGCAGAACTACTAAAAAAGGTATTTGGTTGTGTGTGCGGGAGTGGAGCGGCAATGAGCCCATAACTAAAGAAAAAATATTGACTGACATTGCCAACCTAAGTTAATATAGGTGAACAGAGACATCTCAATGCTTAGTTTGAAAAAAGGAGATAAAGAAAAGGGATAAGGCATAAAAGGAGGGAGGCAATAA
>NW_011891817.1:0-2157 GCF_000151845.1 Pteropus vampyrus
ATCACAGCATTGTTTCAGATGGGAGCGTGTGCACAGAGGGGCAGTTCCCATGCTGGTGTCTGGGATGCACCTCGAAGTCCCTGCTTCTGCTCTGGAGCTGAGGTGAGAGGCCTGCGACTTGTTAGCATGCCGTGCACGAGAGCCAGCGAATGGGCACTGAGGGCTCCCAAGCGTGGTCTCGAGATGCGACTTGACTGCTTGAAAGCTGGTTAAGTAGATTATGTGATTCACAAAAAGACGACTGTTGCATGTAACCTGTGATGTGGAGCGAGCAGATTGTGGAAGCAAGCACAAAGTGACAGAAAGGTCAGAGCTTCATAATTTGTGCATTGTAGCTTTATTCCCACGTGATCATTATGTTGCCCATATATCTGACAAAAGCTGTACAAATTAAAGCCTAAATCCTATTATAGCAATGAAGAGTTTCAATATAATTAAATTAAACACTAGGACACCAAGGTTTAGGATTTATGCCCACAAAATGTTTTCCGTTAATGTAGAAATTGAAATGAATGGAGTCAATCGGAGGGAGCCTCATCTTTGAGGTTAGTCGGGAGCTGTGGCCCCACTGGCAGGAAGCCTTCGCGTCCAGGCGAAGGACCTCGTGGAACACCTACCTGTAACCACGCAGGCCTTTTCCGTTGCGGTGCCAACCCGAGGCCATTGGAAGGGTCATCCCCGTCAATGTGGGATCATTTCTTTGCCTTTCAAGGTCTACTCCTATCCCCATGTGGAAAGTGACCAAAGCAGTGGACAGATTTTCTGTGGCGCTTTCTACCTAGTACTCGTTGTGCCTGACGTTTGTGTGGGAAGCGTAGTGTGAAGGGTGAAGAGTAAAGATCTGAAGATTTAGTGGAAGAACGTGCATTTATGGCTTCGACGGTTGTTTAGTACTCTGGGTCGATCCCTTTGCTGTAGGCTCGCTATTCGTTGGCACCTCTTTCTTTGTTTTATGTATTTTTTCCCCCTCGGATTGTGGGAGTCCAGCAGCGAGTAGGAAAAGGACGTGCGCCACCCCTCGTTCCCCGGCCATCCCTGTAGCCCACACAAGCTCCTTTTACATAGTGCTCCTCGGCCTCATCAAACTTCATTTGTATTCCTTTTTCAAACAGTACAGGCCTTCTGAAAAATGTTGGTTGAGAGAGCTTAAATTATTTTTCTCATTCTTATTTTCAAGGTGAACGGTTACGGAGCAGAGTGAAGCTTTCCTTTCTAATGGTGACTGGTGGAGACATTAGTTACAGCAGCCCTTTGAAATCAGGGGGCAAAGGCCCGGTTACCTGTTGGGACTGGCTATTAGGAAATATCGAAGTCCGATTTCTAGACTATTTTCATTATAATTAGATCCAAGATAGAAAATTTATATCTCTAAAAATTACCCTATTAATCAAATTCTTGTGCTTTAAAGTGTAGAAAGAAAAGCCGTGGGTTTGATACAGACCTATAATCAAGTAGATCTTAATGCTTTGATCCATAAACACATCAAAATAAAATCTCTTCAGCTTCTCCACTGTGGAAAATGGAGAGGTATTTCTCGTGATTGAAAGGAATCCTAATCCTGTAGCTACTCCGTAGTAGTTTCGTTAATTTGATGGATGTCGTAGAGAAAAAAAAAACGGGTTGGGACCATCGTGTGCCATAGTCACTTAAGGTACCGCTCGTATATCACTCTGAAATACTTTCGATAGATGGTCGTGCTGATGACTGCTAATGAACGTTACCAGCTGTGAACCCCAAAGACGGATTGTTTCAAATAGCGGCGGACTGCGAACATCCTTTTCTCCTCTTCCATTTTTTCCTGCCTTGAGAACATTTTAGTCTTTATCTGGAAAGTACTGTACATTTTTCATCACTCATCCTATATATCACTGTGTACCTTTCATTATATGTGTGTTTGAAAAGACCATTTGTTACAATGCAGACGTTTAGAAATGTTTTATGGAGTTTAGGAAGGTGAACTCCATTGCAGTTTCTTAATGATCCATTTCAATTCCATCATCGTTTGCTGAGCAGCTACCATGTGCTCAGGACTGTTGGTTAGCAAGTTTAATTGTTCTGAGAGGCTTCAGAGCCATCAACTTAAAAAAAAATGTATAACGGGGAAAGTGCAATTCTCTTAATTTACAGAAAAAGGCCCAGGAGCTAAGTAAGGATCAA
>NW_011891817.1:2207-4007 GCF_000151845.1 Pteropus vampyrus
GGAGCAGAGTGAAGCTTTCCTTTCTAATGGTGACTGGTGGAGACATTAGTTACAGCAGCCCTTTGAAATCAGGGGGCAAAGGCCCGGTTACCTGTTGGGACTGGCTATTAGGAAATATCGAAGTCCGATTTCTAGACTATTTTCATTATAATTAGATCCAAGATAGAAAATTTATATCTCTAAAAATTACCCTATTAATCAAATTCTTGTGCTTTAAAGTGTAGAAAGAAAAGCCGTGGGTTTGATACAGACCTATAATCAAGTAGATCTTAATGCTTTGATCCATAAACACATCAAAATAAAATCTCTTCAGCTTCTCCACTGTGGAAAATGGAGAGGTATTTCTCGTGATTGAAAGGAATCCTAATCCTGTAGCTACTCCGTAGTAGTTTCGTTAATTTGATGGATGTCGTAGAGAAAAAAAAAACGGGTTGGGACCATCGTGTGCCATAGTCACTTAAGGTACCGCTCGTATATCACTCTGAAATACTTTCGATAGATGGTCGTGCTGATGACTGCTAATGAACGTTACCAGCTGTGAACCCCAAAGACGGATTGTTTCAAATAGCGGCGGACTGCGAACATCCTTTTCTCCTCTTCCATTTTTTCCTGCCTTGAGAACATTTTAGTCTTTATCTGGAAAGTACTGTACATTTTTCATCACTCATCCTATATATCACTGTGTACCTTTCATTATATGTGTGTTTGAAAAGACCATTTGTTACAATGCAGACGTTTAGAAATGTTTTATGGAGTTTAGGAAGGTGAACTCCATTGCAGTTTCTTAATGATCCATTTCAATTCCATCATCGTTTGCTGAGCAGCTACCATGTGCTCAGGACTGTTGGTTAGCAAGTTTAATTGTTCTGAGAGGCTTCAGAGCCATCAACTTAAAAAAAAATGTATAACGGGGAAAGTGCAATTCTCTTAATTTACAGAAAAAGGCCCAGGAGCTAAGTAAGGATCAAATTCTGGTCCGCAAGCACCATTTCTGGCGGGAGCTGTCCACGGCGCGGTGCTGATTAACGCGTTGTCTTGTAACAGATCCATCACCCCCTTGTAAGCCGTTTCGCACCCATCATATGAGCAGTGCATTCTGAAAACTGAATTCGCTTCACATACCATATGGAGCAAGATAAAATACAAATATATGAATAACGCATGAATAAAATGAACATAAATAAAGCATACAGTTTTGTGTTCATACGCTCATGGAATTTTCATGGCTTCTCTCTTCTCCTGGGACGCTCTTGTCCGTAATCAAATTGGTGCGAACAGTTCCTCAGGATGTACTTGGTCTAAACTTTATCGTCATCTGCTGGCTCCGTTCTGCAGCCACGTCTGAGTAGGCTCCTGTCCCTGTTGCTCGATGCTGGCAGTAAGGAGAGCCGTCTTAGAAGACGCCGTGTTGCATCTGGTCGGGCTGATGCAGCACCAGGATAGCAAGCCCCTGTGGCTCCCCAGTTCACGATCCCTTCCAGGCCTCACGAGCTTAGCCGTGCACCTGCATGATCTGTCGCCTGTCAGCAACTTGCCTGGGGCATTGGGGAAAGCTTTAGGTCAGGTTCTCCTTCAAGATCCAGTTCTCGCTCTGCTGCATTGACCACTTCCCAAGGGCAGTGACCTTCCCCCAAGTCGGAGCGTGCCGGACCCTATGTTATTGACATTGTTTTAATCGTACACATTTTATTGTTGGGGCAGCCAGGAGAGAAGTGTGTGCCAGACCACACTGACTAAGAGTCATGTTCTTGATGACCTTTACTTTCCTAGTTTAAAGAATGCATGTCACTTCACAGCCCT
>NW_011891817.1:5222-5550 GCF_000151845.1 Pteropus vampyrus
GAGAGAAGTGTGTGCCAGACCACACTGACTAAGAGTCATGTTCTTGATGACCTTTACTTTCCTAGTTTAAAGAATGCATGTCACTTCACAGCCCTCTTTTTTTTCCCGTTTTCTCTTTGTCCACGTGGTAAGATTCTGCCCAAAGACGGACAGACCCGTAGAATTCTTTCTGAACTTACCAGGCCACCTCCTTGATGCACGTGAACCCGCCTGGAGAATAGGTCTCTGGCCTTCCCAGTACTTCCTTCCCAATCTTTCCCTGCATTTCACTTGAGTCTTTCTAATTTTTTCATTTACTTATGTATATGGAACTCATTTGTGATTTTTC
>NW_011891818.1:0-2148 GCF_000151845.1 Pteropus vampyrus
AAGGTATCACCTTTTTGGGGGGTTCAGTGGAGGACCACTGAGGAGTTGAGCAAGGCACTGGCATAATCAGCCACTGAAAAGTATGCAGGGCTGGATCAGCGGGGAGAGATGAGTGGTGTGAGATGCAATAGGGGGCTATTGCAACAGTCTGGGGAGAGGCCTGGGCCAGTGTGCTGGCACAGACAATGAGAGGGCCGTGTGTGTGTGTGTGCGTGTGTGTGTGTGTGTGTGTGTGTGTGTGTGTGTGTGTGTGAGAGAGAGAGAGAGAGAGAGAGAGAGAGAGAGAGGTGAAGCGTTCGTTATTAAAGACCCCAGTGCAGGATTTGGTTTCACAGCTCAACAAATATGTCTTTGTGTCCGGTCTGTGCTTGCTCAGACACGACTGGCTCTCGGTTATGTGGACTGGTCGAGAGAGTGGAGGCTTGTTCTGTATCGCCATCCTTTTCCATAAGAAAAACTCAAGGAATGTGCTACTAGCTTAGGGGAAGAGGTGGGTACTGTGGATTTCTCCTCCATCTGAGAGAGAGAGGCTGTGGCTGGGATAGAAGTCCCCAATTCTGTGTCCTGGAGGATCAAGAAAGGAGAAGGATGGAAGGTGCTTCTCTGTTTGGATGCCCGTGGGAGCCACACCCAGGCCCAAGGAGATGAGAAGGCGGGTGGGTGGAGAGGCCGGGTGGGAGAGGAAGCGGTGGCGGCTGGCGCCGGTGGCCCTAAGCCAGAGGAAAGCACAGTGGCGAGAGGTTAGATGCTCCTGGCTGCCTTGACGCCTGAAATGGAAGCATCAACACTGTAGAACTGGGCGTTTTGCATCACATTACGGGACTGCCTGTGCAGGGGGTTGCGCTTTTACAAAGAGGACTTTGGTGGTTAAATCTGAGTCTATGACAGCAACCTGATTCTTTTCACCAAGGCCAGCTGGGGACTTGGGAGAGAGATTTCCTTTGCCACCGGAGACTTTCAGTGTGCAAACGCAAAGCGGCTTCAGCAGGAATAATAGGCGTTCCGTGCAGGACCGAGAAGGCAACAATTTCCTCATTGTGCGTGTTTGCGGAGTGGCTGGGAGAGGCGCACATTCCTGCCCTCGGTAAATGCCCAATTAGAGAGGTTTCAAAGGGGGACATGTCTTCGAGGTACTTGCTTGTCTGGGCTTTTTGATTCAGTTTTTCTTTCTTTCTTTTCTTTCCCCATTGTGGTTTTAATCCCAAATGGAACTGGCAGGAAAAGGCAGTGTGTTATCAAGGCAAAGTTTATCTCCCGCCCGTTACAGCACAGGGAGAAGCTGGCGGAGCCTCCCGCGGTTCCTGTCCTTTCCAGCGTGAGTGGGTTGTAAATGTGTGGGCTGGGCTGGAGCCACCCAGGCACCTACTCTTGGATTTGCAGGGAAATGTGGCCTGAAGATGAGCAATGCGAATAATTTCACCTCCAGTTTCAGCAACACTCTCCCTGCCTCTGAGCCCACAGCGATGATGAGCCAGACCTCGGGGACCGTTTTCAGGTCCACCGTGAGCGCTTCTTACTAGGCCTTCTCCAGCCCTCTGCACCCACTTCTCAAGTGCCGAGCAGTCAGAAACGTGTGAATCGTCATCGTCCATAAACATCGTGCGTGAACCCCAGCTCGGCTGGACCCACCCTGCGCTGAGAGACCTTGATACAATGGGGCAGACAACCCAGGTTGACTCTTGGCTTTCGCGCCCATGAGCTGTGGGACATGGAACAAGTTATTTCAGTGACAGGAACTTTGTTTTCTTCCTCTAAATAACGAGAGTAGTCATAGCACCTAAGGCATAGGGTGACGGGAGCATTGAGCGAGACAGCTGATGCACAAGAAGAAGCGCTGACTCTCCCAGGGCTCCTAGCGCACGTGCGGTGTGGTTCTAAGCACTTTCCACACGTGGCCAGGTGGCCAGGCAGACATCCAGCATTTATTAGGCACCTGCGATACGCCTGGCACTAGGCCAGGCAATTGGTACCAAATGGAGAACACGAAGTTGTGGTCATTGCACCCCCAGGGTAAGGAAACAGGGTAACCGGACACATACCGTGAGGAGTGCTTCTGTGGAGGGGGACACAGGAATGCATAAAGGAGACTCATTGTCTTTGAGACACTTCTAGCCCAGGAAAGGTTAAGGAGGATGGGGCCTTTCTGGG
>NW_011891818.1:5688-6117 GCF_000151845.1 Pteropus vampyrus
CTGCTGTAGCAAATTCCCACAAACTTGGTCACACAACACAAACTTACTGCTTTATAGTTCTGTGGGTCAGAAGTGGGACACGGGTCTCACTGGGCTGAAATCAAGGTGTCGGCAGGCCTGTGTTCCTTTCTGGAGGCTCCAGGGGTGAATCTGTTCCTCTGCCTTTTCCAGCTTCCGGAGGCCACCCTCGCTCTGTGGCCCACGGCCCCTTCCTCCATCTTCAAAGCCAGCAACGTTGCATCTCTGTGCTTTCTGCCATAGTCACGTCTCCCCCCGATTCTCCTCTTCTGCCTCCCTCTTCCCATTTATCGGCTCCCGTGATTACACGGGGCCCACCCGCATAACCCAGGATTGCCTCTGTAACTCCATCTGCAACCTTCCCTTCCCTTTGCCACGTGACTTAACATACTCGTGGGTCCTGGGAATTAG
>NW_011891818.1:7007-7389 GCF_000151845.1 Pteropus vampyrus
TGCTTTATAGTTCTGTAGGTCAGAAGTGGGACACGGGTCTCACTGGGCTGAAATCAAGGTGTCGGCAGGCCTGTGTTCCTTTCTGGAGGCTCCAGGGGTGAATCTGTTCCCCTGCCTTTTCCAGCTTCCGGAGGCCACCCTCGCTCCGTGGCCCACAGCCCCTTCCTCCATCTTCAAAGCCAGCAACGTTGCATCTCTGTGCTTTCTGCCATAGTCACGTCTCCCCCCAATTCTCCTCTTCTGCCTCCCTCTTCCCATTTACCGGCTCCCGTGATTACACGGGGCCGACCCGCATAACCCAGGATTGCCTCTGTAACTCCATCTGCAACCTTCCCTTCCCTTTGCCACGTGACTTAACATACTCGTGGGTCCTGGGAATTAG
>NW_011891819.1:0-555 GCF_000151845.1 Pteropus vampyrus
TCGAGTCGGATTCAGTATCTTGAAAGTAATTAAAAATATACAGATCTCAGTAATGTATTTATAGCCCATAGTCATGGATTAACCAAGCAGTACTCATACATAATAATAGCTGGATGGGATGGAGGAACGCTGACGTAATGAAGAGCCTGTTTTATACAGTTATTATATTATTATTTATTTAGAGGAATAAAAAAAAAATCTTCTCTCTGTAGTTCTAGAAGGCCAGGAAATGTGTAGTTGAGGCATAATCGTGCCGTTTTGCAAGGTCATCTTCCATTTCTGAATAGCGTTACATGTAGCCAGTACTCAGTGGGCTGGTTTTGGACTAAGGGAAGAAATAAACAACGTCTTTTCTTCTTAAAAGAAGGAAGGCAGTTTGCTTATCGATTGCGCTTCGAGCCTGTGAGGATGAAGGACGTCGTAAGATGACGGAAACGGGGAGCAACCCGCGTGTGTGGGAGGGGGGGTGGCTGTGAACACACCGCGCTAAGATCGTCGCAGACACTCAGAACGTTCTTGCTAATCCATTTGTTCGAAATGCCGTGACCTGGCGAG
>NW_011891819.1:2693-3118 GCF_000151845.1 Pteropus vampyrus
ATCGTGGTTATACGGAGCTTGTCGGAGTGAAGTTTAGATTCCCGGCAGAGTTTCGGATGTGAATGCATCCTCTGAGAGGGAAGAGCCCGGAGCCGTGGGCTGCGGCCAGATGGGTTTCCTTCTGTCCTGACTCTGCCAGTTCTCGGCTACAAGGCCTGTGCCTCTGTTTCCCCTCCGTAAAAGGGCATTAACGGCCATCGCGTGCCCACATTGAAGGCTTGTCGTATTGTGCAGTTTAATGAATTAGTGTGAATAGTCGACCAGCAGTGCCTGGGCCGTAATTAAACACCGCCTGTATAAATGGGAGCCATCATCACGTCGGTTACCTCCTGTCGGTTACTGCTTAGAGGAAACAGTAGCGGCTGCCTGGAAAATAAGTAGCTTTCCTTGCAAAGTCGTGTTTGCGAATTAGAATATTTGATCCA
>NW_011891819.1:3903-5685 GCF_000151845.1 Pteropus vampyrus
GCATCTCGCGATGGATGCTGTGCTCCTTGCAACTTCTCTTTGCCTGGATGAGCCATATAAGTTCTGGGCAGCTTGTCAGAGGCTTTCCTAGTGCGACACCGTGCAGTCGATGTAGTCCATTGTGATACGTGTGGCATCGTGGTTATACGGAGCTTGTCGGAGTGAAGTTTAGATTCCCGGCAGAGTTTCGGATGTGAATGCATCCTCTGAGAGGGAAGAGCCCGGAGCCGCGGGCTGCGGCCAGAGGGGTTTCCTTCTGTCCTGACTCTGCCACTTCTCGGCTACAAGGCCTGTGCCTCTGTTTCCCCTCCGTAAAAGGGCATTAACGGCCATCGCGTGCCCACATTGAAGGCTTGTTGTATTGTGCAGTTTAATGAATTAGTGTGAATAGTCGACCAGTAGTGCCTGGGCCGTAATTAAACACCGCCTGTATAATTGGGAGCCATCATCACGTCGGTTACCTCATGTCGGTTACTGCTTAGAGGAAACAGTAGCGGCTGCCTGGAAAATAAGTAGCTTTCCTTGCAAAGTCGTGTTTGCGAATTAGAATATTTGATCCATAAGCTCTCGTCGTCGGCATTGCCTTGTAATTGGAAGATTCTCTAAGAGCAGCGCCAAGGAACATTACTTTTTGATACCTGAGGTTTCACTTCTGGGTGATAAAGAAGTCGCGAGACAGATTGGAGCGTTTCGGGAAAGGCGTTTGGGGCAACCTGGCATGGGAAAGCCTGAGGTTGGGGTGTTCCCGTGAGAAGCTTAGATCAGCCGAAGGGAGAGTCGCATTCGTTGGTGTAAGATCTATTAATATGGAAAATAAATTAAAATAATAAGAAGGTATTGGGATATGGGTTAGCACCACATCAGAGAACCATGACTAAATAGCCTTGCGTGAAGACTGACACCTGAGGTTGAAAAAGCTCCGTTTTCCTTGTCAATACGTTTATCTCCCAGAATATGTTTCCAGCTTTGGGATACATTGCGAGCAATCGTTTCACTTTGATTTTTAATATTGCCAATACAGCAGTTTTGCATCGAAATGGGGTAAAAGGATGGTTATTTAGCCCTTTGGGATTACTGCGTACTCCCGTGTCACCAACCACCCATGGGAAGTTAAAAAGCCAGTGAGTTCAGTATCCACCAGTGAGAACACACTCTAGGCCATCACGCTGCTGGGGTGGTGATGACCAGTATGATGTGAATTTCACCCGGAACGAAGCGTATTCTTCAAAGATTTTCCTCCGTTAAAATGAGGCTATTCAGATGCTCACCTGTCTTGAATGTCGTAGTCCCTCGAGGTGACGTAGGCGGGGCGCCACAGAGCCCGCGTGAGCCCCGTCCCCTCCGCAGCCCCGCCAGCCCCAGAGGCTGGCCTGGTGCCAAAGCCTGGGGCATCGGAAGCCTGGCCTGGCCTGGCCTGCCGGGCAAGAAACGTGAACCACCGCGGTGAACTGGCAATGAGTTGACAGGCTCTCGAACTGACATTTCTACCCCCCGCTCTGTGCTTTTATAATGCCACTGAGTAGACATCAGATTATAAATCCTGTGTAAGTAGGCGTAGACTTTCTGGATTCAACCCCAGAGAAGTCTAGTTTGGGTTTAGAGGAATACCTGAAGAAGACGTTTGTCGGGTTCATTTTCCACCATGATGGGCTTCTCAAGGCCTCTGCCGTGAGGCCTGCAAGCGTCCATACAGCCCTTGACTAGCGCCTGCAGTACATGCAGCCACCGGGGACGCAAGTGGTTCCTGTGGGTGTCCCACCCCTCACCCTGGTGGCTAAAATC
>NW_011891820.1:0-495 GCF_000151845.1 Pteropus vampyrus
TGTTCATCAACCTGGAGGCCCTGGACTCCATCCTTTTGGGTTCTTATGGAGTCCTCATTACACAGGCATGATTGATTAAATCATTGGCCTTGGCCAATTAAACTCAATCTACAGCCCCTCTCTCCTCTCTGGAGGCTGAGGGGGTGCGGGTGAAATCGGAAGGCCCATCCCCTGTATTCGCTCAGGGTTGGTTCCTGCGGCAACTAGCCCTCCCCGCTCCCCATTCTTAGGTTACCTAGGGGCTCCACTGACACAACATAAGACACCTTTATCATTTTCTTCACTTGGTAAATTCCAAGGGTTTTAGGAGTTTTTTTTAAAAAATAAATTTATTTGGTAACATTGGTTAATAACACTGTAAGAATTCCTGGTGTACCACTTTACAGTACAACAATACTTACCCCCGAAGCCTGGTCTCCTTCCGTCACCATATATTTGGCCGCTTTTACTCTTTGTCCTCCTTGTACCCATACTTCTTATCACAGATTCGAAGAG
>NW_011891820.1:1920-3911 GCF_000151845.1 Pteropus vampyrus
GCAGCGGGCAGGGGCAGAGGTCGGCCCCGGGGGCCCTCGGATGTATCATTTGGAGCTTGTGGGCCGCCCCTCTGAGCTCTGCTGTCTTTCCTGCAGCTGCCGCCTCAGCATGGAGAGCCAAGCCAGCATGGCGCCCACCCCCAGAGCGCTGCCCTACTATGTGGCTTTCTCTCAGCTGCTGGGCCTGACGGTGGTGGCCATGACGGGTGCTTGGCTCGGCCTGTACCGAGGAGGCATTGCCTGGGAGAGCGCCTTGCAGTTTAACGTGCACCCCCTCTGCATGGTCATAGGCCTGGTCTTCCTGCAGGGAGACGGTGAGTCGCCCCTGTCCCCGCGCCCCACCGTGATCCCTCGGAGCCACTCTCCTGAGAGGCGGTTTGCAGACCGATCACCCCAGAGGTCTCTTGCTGTTAGATAAATCTAAGGTTCTAGAAAAGACAGAGAAGGAAGATGGCTTAGAGCCTGGGGACACTGGGGGGCCAAAGAGGGGCACTGAGGTTGGTGGGTGGCAGGTCCTTTCCAACTTGACCCAGCTCTTTCACCTCTGGCTTCGATAAGAAGCACCCAAGGGTGGGTGTGCTTCGCGGAGGGGAGGTCCAGGGGCTGGGCTGGGAGCTAAGGCGTCCTCTGCAGGGGCGGTTTGAAGTTGGGGTAAAAAAAAATTGAGTGTGGGGGGCGCACAATGTTGGACTTGGAGGCGGAGCTCCTCTCCAGTAGCAGCAAGGGGTGTTGGCCCTGCCCCGCTTCCTGAGAGCAGTGAATTTCTGATCAGGCTTCAAAATTGGACGATGCGAGGACCATCATAGCCAAAAGATGAGCTCAGAAGCTTGGGGACTCCTGTGTGCCACTGAAGGGTCAAGCTAAACCAAAGCCTGGACATAAGACCTCCGACAGGAAGGTGGCGGTGGGTGGGGCAGTGCTAGGGCTCCCAAGGCCAGAGGGCCCAGAGGAGCCTTGTTTCCTCTGCGGTTTCTTGTGGCTGAAGGACCTGGACGAGCCCTTAGCTCAGAGCGCCTCCGGCCAAGGTGTGTCTCCTCGCTGCCCGCGGCACGAAGGCTCTGGCTCCCGCGAGGGCACCGACTTTCCCTCTCGTTCTCGCAGCCCTGCTGGTTTACCGCGTCTTCAGAAACGAGGCCAAACGCACCACCAAAATCCTGCACGGGCTGCTGCATGTCTTTGCCTTCATCATCGCCCTGGTGGGTGAGTTCCTGGGCTCAGCCCTCCCCACCCCCACCCCTGCCGCCCTGCTCCCTCCTCCCCCTTCCAGGCATCCCAGGCAGGGACACTGGCTGTTGGGACAAGAGCCCAGAAATCCCTGCTAATCAGGTTTCCCCTGGGTCACCTCACCTGCTCCCGTCCCCATCAGCCTGTCCTCACGTGACCCCTCGTCTCTGGTCCA
This sequence comes from Pteropus vampyrus, assembly GCF_000151845.1. Lineage (NCBI taxonomy): Eukaryota > Metazoa > Chordata > Mammalia > Chiroptera > Pteropodidae > Pteropus > Pteropus vampyrus. Next base: position 3,320 of record NW_011891820.1, read on the forward strand.
GGCCTGGTGGCGGTGTTCGACTACCACAGGAAGAAGGGCTATCCGGACCTGTACAGCCTGCACAGCTGGTGCGGCATCCTCGTCTTTGTTCTCTACTTGGTGCAGGTGAGTCCTTTCAGCCTCGCAGCGATGCGGGGGGGTGGGGAACAGGGCTAAAATAACGCCACGGAAGGGCCCGTTCTCCAGGTGTGTCCGCAGGTGAAAGGGGTGCTTTAGTACAGCTGGATGCTGCTTTCCGATTCCGAGATGGGTACAAAGCCAGACTTTGCAGGCGAGGGGATCTTAGGTCCCGGGGGGCCCTTCAGCTGTGCATGCGTGTTTGGCCACAGGCCCGGCCTCCCCAGTGCTCAAGTGTGATGCGTGGGACCGGGCCTCAGGTGCCGGGGCCCGGACCTTTCCCACAAGTGCTTCGTGCCTCCTCCATCACTGCTCTTAAGACGGAGGAAACCCATGGTGGGTGGAGGGGTTTGCAGCCTGCCCGGGACGTCCCTGGGTTGGTCAGACGGTGGCCAACCCGGTCCCCGGCACCACCCCGCCTTTCCTTCCAGTGGCTGGTGGGCTTTAGCTTCTTCCTGTTCCCTGGGGCTTCGTT
>NW_011891820.1:5421-7317 GCF_000151845.1 Pteropus vampyrus
ACCTTCATTCACTGCGACAACAAAAGGAGCCAGTGCTTTTAGCAGGGTTGAGAGCAATTGAATATCCCCAGGTGGGCACGGAAGGTAAAGGGACTAATGATATTTATAATGGCACAGGCTCTGAAATGGCCCGTAACTGTCTGTAACCGTCCAATCTCTGGACCAGTGGGGATGCCTTCCTCGTGGGTAGAGAAACTTTTCTCACCCTGGAGAGAGTGGCCTGGAGGGTGGAGCTGTAAGGGCCTGATAAGGGCCTTGGCAAGAAGTTTTCCCCCCAGCATTCAATTAACCTTTTTCTTAAAAAAAAAAAGTCTCTATTCCTTACGGAGCGAAGCTTTGAGAACAAGCCAAGGTTCCACCGTGGGTCAGTTCCCAGGATTCAGCAGATGTGTTTATGGTCAGGTTGGGTGGGATCGCACCAGGATGCACTGTGCTAAAACCCCTTCAAAACTTAGCCGGGGTCTCACTCTTTAAAGGGACCCTAACAGCAAATGCTCTGATAAGGTAAATGACCCTTCGGTGGCATGAATTCTTCCTAACATTATAGTATGGTATCTGGTTTCTAACATACAGGAACCAGAACCTGAGAGGTCTTTGCTTTACGCATCTGTGGAGTCCTGAATCAAGGCTTCTACATGGACCTTCATGTGCTTAAAAGCACACAAAGCACGGGGCTCGATACACATCACATGCTGATCTCTCTCTCAGTCAAGGTCAGGGCTGGGTCTCGCGGTGAGGACAGAAGCATCTTGACCCTGTGAGTGTGCCATCTCACTTTTGGCTTTTGTGCTAGCCTCTCAAGGGTCGTCGTGTCTGTGAACATTCGAACAATCTCAGACAGGATGATGCCTCTCTCTCCAGAGGGTCACCCCTTTACCTCCTCAGGAGGGACCTCACCGTCTTACCAGGTTTGGAATGCCTGGAGGTCCTGAAGTTATTATTCTTCTTGCCCTTGGCAGAGTTGTTTCTCCAAAGCACAAAGTAAGACTAAGCTTCCTTCTTGACCCGCCGCCTGTGCTCCACCTGGTGTCATTCAGGTTGCTCGCTTTTCTTAGATTGCCCCGTCTGAGGAGGGGGTAGCACAGTATGGGGCAGGGAGCAGTGCAGCGGGCGGGGGAGACTTTCCAGGCAGATCTGATTCAGACTCCCCCACCCCTGCCCCTTCGCCTTTACTTTGAGCAATTTAGGTTCTCAGGACCCGGTTCCTCATTTGTGACTTGTAGAGAGCAGTGTCATCTGTCAGAGGTTATGTGAGGAGTAAGAGAACATGTGTCAAGTCCTAATCCCAGCTTCTGGCACATAGTGGGCATGTCAAGAGAATGGCCCATTACGATGTGCCCTGATCTGTGTCCCTTCTGAGGGACCTTCCTTTTTATCACAGGGCCTTCCAGACGCAATGCCCTTATTATGAATGCCCTATCCTCGTGTCTGGGGACAGAAGGACTCAGTTTCTAAATTTCTCCAAACTCCTCCAGCTTCCATTTTCAAAGCTGAAAAAGGGTGACACTACGTTCTGCCCCTCAGCCACCGTGTACCCAGCCCAGCCCGTGGTGGGAGCCCGTGTGCACAGTGGTGTGTGAACAGGCACCTGATAGGGAATGAACACGACAAGGGGACAATCTGATTTGGGACTTCCGAGAACTGACGAAGAACTTGCTGGGTTAGCTGTTTGCTGCGGCTCTGAGTGGTTTTTAAAATCAGGTTCAGGACAAATTCCTTTTAAGAATTAACTTTTTAGGAAACAGTTCCTTTCACCTTTCTTCCAATGTCCCAGGAATCCTTAAAAAGTTTTTTTTTTTTTTTTGCCAAGCACTTATCCATTTTTGATTTTTAATGAAATAACTAGAGCCATCCAGGGATGGTTCCAGACCATGCAGGCGAGTCCTTCGCGTCCTC
>NW_011891821.1:0-1247 GCF_000151845.1 Pteropus vampyrus
CGGTCTACAGAGGAAGAAAGAGATGTGACAATTACAGGACTCATACTAGAATAAGCAGCCCAGGGGGTGGTTCAGAAGCCAGGCTGCTTGAGTTTGAGTCTCAGCTCTCACAAATTGGGTGACCTAAACCTCTCTGTGCCTCACTTTCCCCATTCATAGCCTCGGGAATGTTGTTTTATGTAGGTTAAATCATTTGATATTGATTTGGAACAACTCTAGAACAGTGCCTAATAGTAAGCAATACATCCCTGTTGAATAAATAAATGCTGCAAATAGGTGCCTCCATGCCACCGGAGACCAGAGCAGGGCCTGTTTAACTCCATCTGGGGGGTTCAGGGACAGCTTCATGGAACAGATGGCCCCTGAGCTGCAGTTGAAGGATGAGAAGTCTCACAAGAGGAAACACTTGTACCAACTGACATGAAAAAAAATGTCACATCTGGAAGGAACAATGTTCAGTGTGGCTGGAAGTGGAGGGACAGAAGCTGAAAAGGTGGACAGTACCAGATTGCAGAGGGCCTTGTCCCACTCCCAAGCAGTCTGGACTCTTTCATGCCACCAGAAGTTCTTCACCGGCATGTGACATGGTCAGATTAAGGTTTAAGAAAGCTCTCTGCACATACTGAAAAGAAATAATGTCTTAAATTTGTTTCCAAATGATAAGTGGGGGGTATAGAAGAAACTAGACTGGCTATGAGTTGATACTTGTGGATGGGAGATGGATATACAGGCATACCTCATTCTACTGTGCTTCAGGTGTTGTGTTTTTTACAAACTGCAGGCCAAGACACTCTATCGGCAAAAAGATTAAGACTTATTTTATTGTGATACTCAGTTCATGGTGGTCTGGAACCAAAACTACAATATCTCTAAGGCATGCCTATACATGGGGGTTCATTATACTATTCTGTTTCCCTGTGATTTAAATTTTCATTATAGACAATTATCTTGAAAAGGTAGCTGGGAGAAAGCTCTTAGGTGCTATTACCCTTTGCTGTTATCAGTCATCTGTGCCTCAGCATGAAAGAAGGAAAGTTTCGATGGGAATGAAGAGGAAGTGGGGATGCCTGAGGCGGGAGGGAGCCAGAAAAGGCAGTCAACAGGGAGGCCGGGCGGCCTGGGCTGCCTTTCCTTCCTGCATGCTTCTACCTCAGGCCTTCCCCTGAGCCCATGTTAGCGTCCTGGATGATGAGGGTTTTTTGTTAAGGGATCTGTCCTCTAAGGTCTTGGATCTAAGATGTGTCACA
>NW_011891821.1:3062-3999 GCF_000151845.1 Pteropus vampyrus
CCTGAGATTCTGCATTTCTAACCAGTTTCCAAGGAGGCCAACGCGCAAGTCCCTGGACCACACCTTGAGTAACAAGCCTTTATTTTCTCTATTGGCCACAAGCTAGTATAGCCAGTTGAGAATCACACCAGGAAAGACAGGGACATCAGCTCAGTCTCCATCAGTGTGGTCACTCTGTTCTCTGGCTACAAAGTGAACCTGCAGCTCCAGCTGGTTATCTTGGGTCTTTCTTACACACACACTACATGCACACACACACACACATGCACAGGACCAGAGGAGACACGATAGGAAGAGCCCCACATGCCCGTCTGGAGGCCAGCATGTTACAGCTGGGCTGCTGCCGGAGAACCCAGCCTTGAGTGACAACCAAGCTCATCAGAAGCCCCGATTCTGTGCTCTCTCTGTCCTCAATGTCTTATAAGCCCTACTCTCTGAATGTCATTTTTAGAATTGCTTTTGAACAAAATCACTCAGAAGCAAGACTTCAAACAAGTCTCTCTCACGCTGACTGAGTGATCCAAAGTGGCTGCCTACAGAGCCATTTTTAAAGGACTCTGAAGCCAGGTTTTGGCTCCACTGAACTAACTCATTAATGGATTAATGAGAGAGTGAGTTGGAGAAAGTGGCAGCATAGCCAATGTGGGGCCAACTCTCAGCAGGTGTGAAGATCTGGCAGGGAGGCCTGTCCTGGCGCCTCTTAGAACCCGGAATCAAAGGAGGCCAATGAGCAGTGGCAGGTGACCCCACGCACAGCTCAGAGCACGCTTAGCATGAAGTCCTCTAAGGAAGTCACCTGCGTGCTGCTGCATCCTGCACACTGGCCTGGGCTAAAGAGTCCACTCCGGGTCCCCTGACTCCAGCCCAGCGCACTTCTGTCAGAAAGGGGCACGAAGAGAATCTTTGGGGGTGTCCTTTCTTCCACCACCAGCCTGGC
>NW_011891822.1:0-1077 GCF_000151845.1 Pteropus vampyrus
GTCCCTCTCCCCGCCAACCCTGGGCAAGCCCCAGGACGCCCCACCTCCACCCCCTGAACCAAGACCCCGGGCCTCACGCCCTGGAGGCTCCTCTCGGCAAAAATCAACTGGCATTCTTCTGACCGGGGGCAAAAATTCCCTCGCTGAGCCCCTGAAAAATCACATTACATCATGTTGCCCGCGTCAGGTTTATAAATGGGCCAGGGGGAGGCTGGGGCGAAACCGGACCCTATCACAACACCGGCCCAGAGAAGAAAGGGGGCATTGTCGCGGGCTGTCAGCCAGCCTCCCGGGGCTGCGGGAGGCCAGGCGGCCAGCAGGCCCGCCCGCCCCATCCGCTAGAAATCGGCAGCCTCCCTCCTAAGCGCTGTCCCCATTTCCTGGGGTGGGGCTGGCACCCTCTTTTCTGTTCTCTGGGCAGAGGGAATGAGCTAAGTAGTCTTTATTCTCACGCCTCAAAGCAAAGGATCAGTTGGGCAGATGATGGCAAAGCCCCAGGGGCCATTTTTTTTATATTTTCTGAGCGGGACTCACCGCTCTAAAGAGACCCTGATAGCAGAGCTGAGCCCCAAGGAGCCGCACGCGAGAGTCACGCGAGAGTCACAATCTCACCTTGAAGGCAGCGATGTGAACGGGCCCAAAAGCGAGGGGCACAAACAGACCCCGAGAAGGATCCAGAAACACCCAGCTGTGAAGCCAGAAATTCTGAAAAGGGCGACAGCGTTTTGGAGCGCGGGGCGGGGGGCGGGGGGCGGGGGCTGCAGCCAGTGGGGAGACGGGGAACCCGGGAGGTGGCGCGGGTCGCGGGGCTGGGACAGACACCGCGCCTGTCCGAGTGCCGGGGTGAACACCGAAGACGCTTACGTGACGAAAGGGGACGACAAGGGTTTGTGGCGAGAGGGAGCCCAGAAAATGAAGAGCGAGACGAACGGAAGCCGCCCCGACCGGAGGCAGAATTCACTCTGCTGGTCAGACGTCTGAGCGGACTTTCTCTTCCCTTTCTCCCCCTTCACCCGGCTCGGCCTCTAAGGACAGGGGACGAATGAGCAGGAGGGCCCGTCCTGGCCCCAGCCAGGG
>NW_011891822.1:3697-6228 GCF_000151845.1 Pteropus vampyrus
AGCACCGGACCACCAGACGCGAAATGAGGTGCCTGGAGCGCTCCCCTCAAAGGCGAGATCCCGCTCACGCAAGCGAGCAGTTCGGCGCTGCTTCCATCTCTCTGGGGCTTTGGGGCTGAGGTGGGGAGGGGAGTGGGGGAGACACAGACCCCGGAAGCTGTGGGGCGAGGAGAGGGCCAGGGTGCCCAGGTACGGGGAGGGCACAGAGGCTCCGTGGCTGGTGGAGCTGCGAGTGTCCTGGATAAGTGGTGGATGCACTGAGCAAAAGATGGGGGCACCCCCAAACACCAAAACCCCCTAAAACGATCGCTGCAGAGTGGGCTCCTGGGCGGCTAAAACAGGGCTGCATTTTAAGGGTTAAGGGGACATGCACAGCCCTGGAGCCCCCAGCAGAGAGGCTGGGACCAAGAAGGGGGCAGGTGGGGAGGAGTGGGGGCCGGCACCCCTTCGGGTAAGGCTTTCCTGTCACTCCTGTCACTCTGCTTGGCCTGTGCCAGGCCCCAGGAACCGGTCAGGCAGCCTTCCTCCCGAGGCCGCACCGCACGCTGCAGCGGCCAACGCCAACGCCAACGCCAACCCGAGTCCTCCCGCCCCTTCCAGAGAAGGAAGCGGGGCTAAACAGACGGCTTCACCTGGGCGGTCAACACCACTCAACGTTCCCAGGGCCCAGCCCGGGTCGCACGCGGGGAGTGGCGCTGCTCCCAGCCAGGACCGCAAGGGCAAAAGGCCATGTCTCGTCCCCACCTGTCCTTCCCCAGCAGGGGCTCCGTGGACGATTCATCCCAGGGGCCAAGGGTCTCTTCTTCAGAACATCCAACACTCCCTGAAATCTAAAGCCCATGCACCCTCATCCCCACCTGCCCCAGAAAGGGGGATCCGTGTGCTTCTCCCCCTGTAGGTGCAATCCCCAGCACGCGGGGGTTTGCCCCCTTTCCCATCAGATGTGGCCGAACCCCTGTCACGGTCCCGGGTTGCCTGCCCGAGGGTGAATGCGGTGCCCCTTCGTCTGCATGTCACTCTGAAGGCACTACCGAGCCGCCCGCCTGGTCTCCGCTCATCCTACTGTGGTCGTGGGACTCTTCCCAGCTCAGGCCCCGAGGGCGGTCAGCGCGGAACAGTGCCTCTGGCTCGGTCACCTCCGTGCTCTGACGCTCTGACCTCTGTCACGTGCGAGCCACTCTTCAGGTGTGAGGGTCATGACGCCGACCCACCAGACGTGACGTGTTTGGGTCACTTCAGTCTCGGGTGGACCCTGACGCCCTCCTAGTTCACCGTGTGACGACGAGTGGACGTTGAGGCCAGGGCTAGGCCGCTTTCAGGGTGGCATCTGCAGCCAAGGACTGCGGCAAAGGGACAGGCCCCCGGGGCGTGTGCCGGCAGCTTCCAGCGGGTACGCGACGCCGCTCCAAACCGCACGTGTGGCGCTGTCCCCAAAGCGGGGCCTGCGGGGACGCTGAGGCCAGCCACGCACCGCGGCCCTTCACGCTCCCGTCGCCGCTGCCCGCCGCACGGTGACGACGCTTCTGGATTTGTCGGGACCGTGCTGGCGCGAACATCCCATCCCATCCCGCATAACGACTCTTGCCGCTGCCAGGGGACTCCGGACGCGCCCGGCGCCGGCAGAGGCACGCCGGGCTGCCAGGCGACGTGCGCTTCGGCGCTGCCCCTCGATGGGCAGCTGTGAATCAGAATTCGCCCTGGAAGGGAACCGCTCCGAGGGCCGCGCGGCACAGACACACTGGCTTCCACGTCTGTTGGCTCGTTTCAAAAGAGGACAGAAGCTCTCTAAGAAGAGAAACAATGGGGACGGAGGGGCACGAAGCCCGCTCTCTGCTCGGCAAACCAACGGCGGGAACGAAGCGAAAGGCCCGGCCAGGGCAGACACGGCTGCGGGGCCTCGGCGGGAGGCTGGCAGGGGCGCCGCCCCCGGCCGACGCGTCCCGGGCATCCACGCTCCAGCGGGGCGTGGGAAGAAAGCCGTGTCCGGCCCCCGCACCCCGGCTGGATTCCCAGCGCCCCCGCCCCAGGCCTGTGCCCCCCACCCCGAGGGACAGTCCCACTCCAGGCAGCTTTTGTCAGTCTCAACCCACACAAGAAAAATGATGAGTCTGAACTATTAACCCGTGCCCAGGAAGGACTGAAATTAGAAGAGGCCACCGACAGAACGTTCACGTGGGAATACGGTAAAAAAAGAGCGAGCCGAGCGTCTGCGCAGCGCCCCGGACCCGCCTGGAGGAAGGAGAACGGGGGGGGGCGGGGGCTGCGCAGTAGAGAGGCTGGGCCGAGCTCGGGGTCTACTGGGGGAAAGCTGGGGTGCGCCTCGGCCTCAGGGGAGTCAGATCGGAGCTCTGCAGGCAGAGGCGGGAGGGGACGGAGGAAACGGCGACCAGGCTGCCGACCCTGCCACCAGCTCAGGAGGAAACAGAGACGGCCACGGACTGTGGCGTGAGGAAGCCCCCTCCACCAGCCACCAGCGGGGAGGCCTGCGAGGACGGACCGGGACCCGAGCTCGAGCCCCAGCACGTACCCGC
>NW_011891822.1:7867-8933 GCF_000151845.1 Pteropus vampyrus
CCCCTTCCCGTCGCCCGGCATAAGCCAGCGGTGAGACGGGGCGGGAACGACTGGCTCTCGCGCACTGGGAAATTCTGTTTGTCCATTTGGCGTTCGGGCGCCACACTGCACTCTGCCAAAGCCCTAAAAACCATAACCTGCGGAGCTATTTTGTCTGCTGCGTTTCCCCGGAACACATTTTTCTTATCCTCGACCACGCTGGGCGACTGTCACATTTCGCTTACAAGCCCATGCGGAAGGACGGGGTCTGATTCCGAGTTCTTCAGGGCACCTTTCACACTGCTGTTGATTACATTAAATAATAGCGCCGTGTACGATGACGGCCGTCAATAATCACGACCACAGCAATCCCCACCGTAAATAAGATTTCACACCGGTGGCTTCCGAAGCCAGCGAATGTGAAATGATCCTATCGGTGTGGAGCACACCTGCTGAAATCAACGCTGAGCTGGGTGGTGACAAACAGCACATGAGTCACGCATAAGCTGCCAGAAGCGGAGACTAATAAATGGCTCCTCTTCCCCGTCCAGAAAGACGCCCGCGTCATCACCCGGCCGGGTATCTGACCTTGTTTTCCATTAAGGCTGCTCAGTCTCAGCTCAGGAGACATCGCTCACGTTCTCCCCGGTGGCCTCAGAGCGGCTCGCTGCGTGGGACCGGCTCTGTGGCACTGCCCACTTGGCTCACCGGTGCCACCCGCCAAGGGCACTGCTCAGGGTTCCCAGGGGCGAGACTTTCAGGGAGAGTCATGCCCGAGTCCTCGGGGTTTCAGCGGGGAGCTTCTGAGCAGTGCCGGGCTCGCCCCCCGACGGGCAGTCGGCGAGGCGGCAGACCCACCCACGCCGCCTCCCCAGAGCCGGGCCGGGCTTGGCGAGCGCCCCTCTGCTGCGGGAAGACCACGCCATAACTCTGGGCACGGGCCTGGCGCTGCCTCAGAGCCCGATGACCGCTGGGAGCCCACGCCGAGGCCAGGCCGCGGCACCGCAGAGGACGCGTCAGGCCACGGCAGGCCCAGGTGCTCCTGTCTTCGTGTCAGTTCATCGCCATCTGCGCCTCGGCCGGTCGG
>NW_011891823.1:0-1603 GCF_000151845.1 Pteropus vampyrus
CAAGAATCTAAGGAGCGACTTTCGAGATGAGCGCCCTCTCTTGGCTGAGTTAAAGAACTTCTTGCCAGAATAGGGAGGATGGAGCAGATGACCTTCAGCAGGGCCTCCCACGCTGTATCCAGGTGCTGGTGCTGAACCAACCAGCAACCCATTTGGAGCTCTATAAGGCAGACACATCCTACTTCATGCTATTTCCAGCAGTGTGGACAGAAGCAGCGACCCTTCTCTTCTCTGTGAGAAGGGTTGCTGTGGAAAAGCAATTCCCTTGTGATAAGAGCCAGGAGGAAGAATGAGCAGGAAAGAAGGGGTAAAGCTCTTTGTTGTTGACAAACTGAAAGGAGCAGACACTTCATAAAAAATGACGAGCAGTAGTCTTTTCAACAGGGTGATAATACTTCTGGTTGATCTGATACGAAGCACTGAATTAAGAGGCTCACGATGTGCTTGGGTGAAGGACCTTTTTCTTCCAAATCAAATATCACTTTCTTTCACCAACTGCAATTTGTAGTTCAATGAACAATGATGGGATTTTATTCTAAATCCACACACACACACACACACACACACACACACACACACACACGTGTGTGTGTATATATTTCTTTGAAAACAGAATGTGCAGCTCTCTGACCCAAGCATATAGACTTATTTTTTTAAATGAAGCCAGAGATTTTGGATAAAAAACAAATCAAGGAATCATTTTTTTTTTTCTGCTTTACAGGAAATTTAAGTCCCCTTGAGAGGTCCACGCATTTATCCCTGATTTGGGCAAGACAGACTAACTGCATGACTGGGTGAATACCACCTCACGGGACCCTCAGGAACTTCACGATGCTTCCCTGCCTCTGTGTCATGGGTCCTCAGGTGGGTCCTCTCTGCCATGAACACTGGTGCCTCCGTATAGTCTGGTCCTTTAACTCTAGGACCAGACAAGAAAGATGCCACATTGTCAGCTTACAAGATAAAGTACTAAGATTTCTGGAAAGAAAATGTAAGAAATGCTCTGAGGAGAACCATTTCTTCCCCACCCCCTCCTCTACATATTAGACAGGGGGAATAAAGAGTGGAGAAGATCTCAGAAGCAGAGCTCGGGGTCCATCTTCGCGTCACGCCCCCGCCACTCCCGAATAACTTGGAAGAGGGAGGTAGAACAAGTACCACTGATTTTCAGGAGTCAGAGAGAAGATTTGTGTCTTACGGATCCCACCTAAATTTACAGTATTCAGCATTCTTTTCAGTGACCCTTGTGGCTTTGGGCATGTCAACCACAAAGAGGAGAAGAGAGGCTGTACGGGGGTATTGAGAGCAAGGACCCCTGACAGCCCTTAGTCTTTCTATGGTCACAAAATGACTCAGGGCTAAGTGATCCCCAAGCTCATGAGAAGAGCTGGAAGGGCCGAGGAAGGTGGGTGGCTATATAGGGCTCTGAAGGTCTGAATAAGGGAAACTTGAACCTGGGTGGTGGAGGCTGCAGCAAAACCAAAAATACTTCAGTGAATGAGGCTGATTGATGTAGGACAAGGATGACTTAAACACCTTGTAGTGGGGTCAGCGTGGAAGGGGCTCCCTCAAGTCCCCAACGCTGATGTTACCTCTCAAAGGA
>NW_011891823.1:3793-5291 GCF_000151845.1 Pteropus vampyrus
GAAGATCAGATGCCAGGGACATTTTAATAGGATTATTTGACAAAAGATAATGAGAAACAGGGAGCTGCCCAGAGAGAGTCGGGGCAGTGTGGCATTCAGAGATATGTTGAAGGTGCTCAGGGAGGCAGGATTAAACATGTAAACTGTGGAAATGGACAGAAAAGGGTAAATCTGAGAGACATTTGGAAGCAAACCATGGTAGGAACAGATGAAGGGGAGGGACAAATTAAAAATGATTTCAAACTGTTGAGCCTAGCAGCCTAGGGGTCCAGGAGTGATATCTCAGACAGAAATGTGGTTCGGGGGCATACAGCAACTTTAAATTAAAAGTGTTCAATTTCAAAATGTGGAACTCTAGATGATGGTTGGCGTCTAAGTGGAAATCTACTGGTGGGTTGCGTGCATGAGTATGGTATTCTAATTTCCTTCTGAGACGTGTCATTGTAAGCCATGAGATTATACAAAGTCCCCAAGGATGTGAGTGAAGTGAGTGTAAAGAGGATAAAATAGAGTCAAGACTTGAGGGCATGGGGAGAGGAGCACTCACTGGCTCCGAAGTTCAATGTTCACATTTGAGTCTCCTCCATCACGTGACATCTACCAAGTGCAGGAGCCTCTAAAAGAGTATTATATCCATACAAGAGACCTCTTTTTTTCTTCAGAAATAGGTTTTTTTTTAGACTAAGAGAGGCCCCAAAAGTTGGCCTGTCAGCCAAGAAGGCAAAGCGGTATGTCATCTGTCCTAGGAATGACTTTTCCTGGCAATCTGCATTCCACTCCACTTTCTTGTTTGAATAAACTAAGAACTGTCTCGGAGAAATAACTGCTGTTTCCACTGGCTAAGCCTTTCCCGAGAGGGCCTCCGTCATCTTCCTCAAAAACGTTTACTGACTAAATGGCTGAATCTTTGCATTGGTCTGCTGTCCAGTTGCTTTCATTGACTTGACCTTGTTAATAAACTCAATAATAACAACCTCCCCATCCATGCACGTGTGAGACTGTTGCTCATCAAGACCTTATCTCTTGTATTCATTTTGACCTCACTACATCCCTTCTAAAAAGAAAAAAAAAGAAGAGTCATGTATTTTTCCTCCTCGAGGTTTTTCCATTTGTGAAAAAGACAGAATACATTATTTTACCAAGATTCTTCAATAACTTACTGACAGGAAGCAACTGATGTCTAACAAAAGTAGGATACACTAATTGCCAGATCTTGTGTTAAGAACGGTACCTACATTATTTCACTTATAATTATCCCCAATATAAAGATTTGGACACTGAGGCTTCTTAGAACAAATAGCCAGGAGGGAATAGAGCCAGCACTAACGCCTAGGTCATCTGACACCAGCACTTCCATGCTTAACCACGGCTCCTGTTGGCAGGACTCATGTCTTACTGCTTTTTTATTTAGAGTCTTCTTTTTAGTTGACCCATCATATTAGCGTTTTCCAGAGAAACAGAACCAATAGGGAATGAGGAGAGGGAGAGAGGGAGAGAG
>NW_011891823.1:5950-6376 GCF_000151845.1 Pteropus vampyrus
CTTCTAAAAAGAAAAAAAAAGAAGAGTCATGTATTTTTCCTCCTCGAGGTTTTTCCATTTGTGAAAAAGACAGAATATATTATTTTACCAAGATTCTTCAATAACTTACTGACAGGAAGCAACTGATGTCTAACAAAAGTAAGATACACTAATTGCCAGATCATGTGTTAAGAACGGTACCTGCATTATCTTACTTATAATTATCCCCAATATAAAGATTTGGACACTGAGGCTTCTTAGGACAAATAGCCAGGAGGGAATAGAGCCAGCACTAACGCCTAGGTCATCTGACACCAGCGCTCCCATGCTTAACCACGGCTCCATGTTGGCACGACTCGTGTCTTACTGCTTTTTTATTTAGAGTCTTCTTTTTAGTTGACCCATCATATTAGTGTTCTCCAGAGAAACAGAACCAATAGGGAATGA
>NW_011891824.1:0-5537 GCF_000151845.1 Pteropus vampyrus
ACCAGACAGGTCATCGGACGCTTCCCGAGGGCTGGACTCGTCATCAGGGAGAGACCTTTTAATGTCGTCAGGCACAAAAGCCCATCAGCTCTGACCCGTAAATTGCATGGGAATCTGTTTCTTCTGGACACTGATTCCTGCCTTCAGGACGCTCCTTTCTCAAGAGGAGCCCTGTGCAAAGGGACAGGTGGCAGCTCGAAGCAGAGCTGCTTCGCTTAGCCATGCACAGGCCCCCGAGGTGGCCCCCGAGGTGGCCCCTGTGCTGCCTCATGGGACGAACACTGTACTTCATTTCTAACACGACAGAAAGGTCTGGGAAAGAAAGAGATCACGAAATTCGGCGACTTAGTTAATAGCAGCATGTCGCCCCTCAGATGGGGGAGCGAGCTCTTTTAGTTAACTTTTCGTTCGCTTGTTTGTTGTTTGGGTATTTTGTGTGTTTGGGCTCAGATGCGGCTAACGCGCTGTGGCCACGGCCCTTCTCCCAGTGTCTGTTTGCAGCTCAGCGCTCAGATGGGTCATCTTCAGGGGCCGCTGTACGGCCACTGTCCAATCAGAGCGTCACACAAGCCGTCTTCTGACCAAGACCACGAGAAACCCTGACACGCACTGAGGTGGGAACAAGCCCCGTCAGAAACTCTACCCATGACCACGACACAGCCCACAGTGGTACAGGTCAGAACCAATCCTGCCCCTGGAAGATAATGGCCTGTCCTCCAGCTCAAGGGACAAGGGTCGGGGGAGGCGTGAGGACCGAGCCAACACACTCTATGTAACGAATACAGAATACGTTCCATATTCACGAGAATATAGGTTGATCATGAGAAATTTGCTCACACAACTATGGAGGCGGAGAAGCCCCACGACCCACCCTCTGCAGGGCTGGGGACCCAGGAGAGCCAGCGGTGGGGTTCAAAGGCCTGAGGCCAACGGGGGCTGACAGAGTGAGTCTCCATCCAAGGGCAGGAGAAGCAGTGTCCCCCTCAGTCACTGAAGTGGGAAAAGTCATTCCATGCACTGGAGGAGGTCCCCACATGCTGGGGAAGAGGGTCTGTTGACCCCACTGACCCACATGCAAGCCTCATCCGTGTGGCACCCTGCGGCCGCTCAAGCCGACACAAAATGAGCGATCACATGGACCCTCCTCGGGTCCAGCCCGGGTGCTAAAGTCCCTTGACCATCTTCCCTTCTTCCCCTGGATTCCGCCTTCTGAGACGCTAACGGTCAACGAGGCGCTGTCCCTGGCTGCCGTAATGAGCTTAGCTCTCCGGCTGGTGTCTCTGGGGCCGTGGCAGCTGACAGCTCACGCAACCCCCCCACCCCACCCAACACACGGCGATCTGAGCCACGCCTGGCACAGAGCTGCGACCCTCACTCCTGGGACCCGCCCCGAGGTACGAATTTCCTCTCTAGAATCCGTTCTCTTATCGGGGGACTACGGGTTGCTTCCGGCTTTTTCACATGATGACCAGGGCCACCGTGGATGTCACCACAGACGTCTCCCGGAGCACGTGACGGAGAAGGGTTCGTGAGCGTACGCATAGAAGCAGGCTGGCTTCTGATCACAGGGCTTGGAAATGTTCGACTTACAGGAAAAGACGGATCTTTCTTCTGAGAGGCAGTCGCCCCAGATAATGTTCCCGCCAGCAGCGAGCACAGCAAGTTCTTGGCTCACATCCTCCCTACCACTTAATGCTGCCGCGTCCCCTATGCGGCCAGTCTGATTAATGAGAACGCGGATGCGTCTTCATTTATTTATTGGCTAATTGTTTCAACCTTCACAGTAAAAGATCCATTCACGTCACGTGCCCATTTTTTTTTTATTTTAGCTTTTTGTTTCATAGGAAGTTTTATATATTCTGACAATGATACTTCATTATGCGTGTTTCAGATATCTCGTTTTTTTTCGTTTTTATAACGTCTTTTCATGAATCGAAACGATTAATGTTAAAATAATTAAACGCACCATCCCCTTTATTTTAGGGTGAGCGTTACTGTTCTCTGTTTACGAAACCTTGTCCATCATCAAGGTCAAAAAGGATCTCACACGTTTTCTTTCCAAAATGTTAAACGGTTCCCCATTAAGCTCTTTATCTATTTGCATTCGCTGGGCGGAGACCATGGACCAGACAGGAATCAGAGTCCACGGCCCGCCTGGACCCACGGGGCATCCGGACATGTTCTCTTCCAGAGCCGAAGTCGGAATGGGACTCGTCGATTAAGCGCAGACCCCTGACAACAGCCGAGGGCTTCCTGCCTGACGCTCTCAGGAGGGGCATGTGACCTCGCAGCTCCGCTGTCCTCAAGCGTGGCATGACGTGCGGTCACCACCCCACGTGTCCGCCCCTCTGACCCGCGCTTGGCGTTTGCAAAGCCTGCAGAAGCTGCAGACCCATCCGGCCCCAGAGAAAGCTGTGGGTGCTGCCGCCACCTTGTGGTCAGACCTTGTTCCGGGCTCAGCCCCACGGACCCCGACACCCCTGCCGGCAGTTTGTGTCCCGAGCCACCTCGTCTCTGTAGCAGAAGCCCAGCATAACTTTCATCTTTCAGCCCTGGGCACTGAAATTGCTGCTATCTCTGCATTTTTAAAGATGGTCTCGGTTCATCCAAGGACACAGATCTAGTCAGTGACAATGACCTAGTGAAAAGATCCCTCACGGCAGGACTGGGACCACAGTAAATTCTCCGCCTCCCCGGGACCGGCCGATTAAGCACTGTGCCCCAGACGGAGACGCGTCTCCACCGGGCCCGGCCATCGGCAGCGCCCCGAGATGCCATCAGGCTTTGCGTCCGTGCAGCTCGCACACCCTCCCCGTCCCCCGCCCACCACCAAAGGCCTCAGCCGGGTCCTCCCGTGTGTCCTCCACGTCCCGCCTCCTGGGCGTGAACTGCAGACGGGGTCAGTCAGCCAGACTTCCAACCCCTCCAGGGAATGGCGGGCAAGGAGCGGACGCTCGTCCTCATGCAAAGCCCGCGCTTCCCCATGAATGTCGAAGGGGCAGGGAGGCCTGAGGCCGGTGACAGGCGCAGGGATGAGAGGGCGGCACAGGGGCCGTCGATCCGGGACAGACCCTCGGAGCTGCTGAGCGCAAAGGTCTCCAGAAACACGGCGGAGGCAACGGAAGGTACTGTGCGCGCACCGGTCGCCACCCCTGGACCTCGGACGTGGGCCTGCGAGACGGGAAGAGAGAAGCGGCAGTGAGTCCTCGACGCTCAGGAGGCCCGGACCGCACGCGTGGGACGCCGGAGACGGAATCATCGCGCCCCACGTTCTCATTTATTTAAGGACTAAATTATCACATGAAGGACACCTAGGGAGGCAGAGCGAGGCTTTGCCCGAGGTGGTTGGTGCAGTGGGAGGACGCAGACCGGAACGTGGCTCCCTCGACTCCGGCGCGTTGCAGGCCCCCTGAGAGCTTCGCTCCGTTTTCTTCCAGTAACGATTTATTTGCATCCAAGCGTAAAGGTGCTAAACAAACAAAATAAACAAAAGTACCTTTGTAAGTTGCCTCCTACCCTGGTTCTTGGTTCCTCAGTCGGACCTCAGCCCTGAGATGGTCTTTATACTGCGATTTTTTTTTTTTTTTACGTGGTAAATAACTGTATTCCCTCCAATAAATGAAAATTGGAGCAAGGGCATCAGCTCGTGCCAGGTGTCCAGGCAGGCATCGTGGACGTTCTCCTTAGACTGGCAAGGAAAGGCCGAATTTATTTTCAAAGGCGGTGATCCACGAGCATGCGTAGAGCATCTGTGACTCTGTGAAGACAGAGGCGAATTTGCAACGTGTGAGGTCCCGGGGAGCGGTTGGGGAGGGGTGATACGCCCGCCTCTGCAGCTCCGTGGCATTTTCCCCACTTCAGAGAAACATCTAATGTCCTTCTGTCAGAGAAACGTCCCTCGTACAAAGTGTCCACCGACCGAAGAGCCACCAGACCAAAGTGACAGCCCGTCAGGTCCATCCAGAAGCCCACTGCCCCACCCCCCATCATCAGGAGAGTTTTACCCGCCTGTCCCGCCCAGCTCTGGGGACCCTGGCTCCATGTCTGCCCGGAAAAGCCACCGAAAGCAACCTCAGCACACGGCCGACTGTTCATCGTGAGACCAGGTGAATTCAGGGTGTCGGTCAGGTCCCCACGGGGCACGGTCTGCACGCTCACGCAGCATGGTCCAGTGTCACGCAAGCTGCCCATCGGAACCGAGGGGACCCGCCAGCGAGGAAAACGCTGAGCAAAGATGGCCCCCCGGGGAGACAGCGGGGAGCAGCAGAACTGGCTGGCGGCTTCCTCTCCTTCGTCCGGTGTCCCCCCAGGTTATAGGAAGGAGGTGATATTCTCCTTCTAAAAGCAACTGATGTGCGTGTCAGGAAAGCTGTCCAAACAGGACTCGGTTTGCAACGACGTCGGAGCTCCACACGTGGAAGGGCCCCGTACACAGGGTCGCCCGTGAGTTATAGGGACGGATTCGCCGAGCATCTTCCCGCGTCCTTGCGATTACTCGTAAGAAAAACACGGATCGAGGCAGCTTAAGTCACAGGTAATATACCTGTTTTTGAAATTGGCCAGTCCACCGGCACGCCTCGGCCCAGGGGTTCGACCACGTCCTCAAACATCCCTCCGCTCTATCTTCACTGAATGCTGGACGGTGACTGCTAGTCGTTCCCAAGGGCATAAGCTGATGAATGACCTTTAACTCGCGCCCCGGGAGAGGCTCCGACACTTCCTCAGGTCACACACGGCCCCAGGGTACTTCCCATCCCGAACCAATCACCGTCACCACCAGGATGCGATGAATGACCTTGGCTGAGGATGGTGACCACCCCACGCGGAACGCATGGTCAGTAATGACAGGAGTGGCTTCTCAAACCACTTGTGATAGCGTTCCGCTTCACTATTCCCAGAAAGAAACAGAAGGACGCTGGGCAGCAGAAAGCAGGCGCCTGCCACCGCCGCCAGGCTCAACCACTCGGCAGCCACACGTCCAGTCCCTATGGTGTCCTCGGCATGGCGCTCCGTGGCACAGGGATCACAGAGGCACACGAGACGCGCTCGATGGCCGCAGAAACCTCAGCGAGAGAGTTACGTGCGGAGGCGGAGGCCGGCTGGGCACCGAGCTGCACGGCACAGACGCGGACGGTGGAAACGCAGAAAAGGAGGCCGGCTGCCCAGAGACCGGACGGGAGCTGGGCTCGAAGGGTGGGCGGGACTTGCCTCAAAGGCAGAAGGGGGTGGGGGACACGCGGAGCAAGGATCAGAGGTGAACGAGGTCGGGACCTGCGGGCTGCAGCTCCCAGGGAGCGCGTGAGAAACAAATCCCGCCTCCGGACGGGCGCCCCCTCCTCAGCTCCCACGCGCGGCGGGCGTGCCCGCCCCGCTGCGGACCCGCTCGCCGGATCTGAGCGCGAAGAACATCTCGTTGGGGTGGAAAGGGCCCGGGAGGCCAGCTCCTTGGACGATCTTCCCTGCCCGGAGCCGCATTCCACCTATCGCTTGGCTCCTTCAAAGCCACCGTTCGGCCGGCGACAGAGGGGCCCACGCTG
>NW_011891824.1:6431-8971 GCF_000151845.1 Pteropus vampyrus
GGCCGGGCCCTGAAACAAACAGGGTTCTGCTCCGTTACGCTGGGCTGTTTCCCTCCCCCAAACGGATGTCGGGCCTAACCCCCGGGACCTGGGAGTGTGAACTGACCTACAAACGGGGTCTTCATAGGAGGTAATCGGGCTAAAATGAGGTCGTGGGGGCGGGCCCAAATTGTCCTCATAAAAAGGACACGCACACCCGCAGGGGGCCATGTGAAGATGGAGGCGGAGATGGGGCGATGCATCTATCACCCAAGGAACCCCAGCGATGGCCAGCCGACCACCAGAAGCTCGTGGACACACATGGAGAACTCCACCACACACACACACGCACGCACACACACACGCACACAAGCGCACACGCACACACGCGCACACGCACACACGCACACACGCGCACACACACACGCACACATACACGCACACACACGCACACACACATGCACACACGCACACACACGCACACACACACACGCACACATACACGCACACACACGCACACACACATGCACACACGCACACACACGCACACACACACGCACAGCCTCAGGAGGGGCCAGCCCGGCGGACACCTCGCTCTCAGACTGCCAGCCCCCCGCTCTGTGAGGCCATGCACCCCTGTCGTGCTGGCCACCTGGCTCGTGGTGCTTCGTTCCTGCAGCCCGGGCAGACTCACCCCCTCCTCCCCCACCGTGGCTCGCGGGCTGAGAGGGGCCGTCCTGCCACGTGAGTCTCCCTCCTCATCGGATCCCACATTCTGGGGGGATCCACATCAGGAGTCGCCCCGCACAGAGGCCCGCACCCCGAGAAAGCAGCCCTGGGAGCGAGTCTGGAAACAGAACGCACAGCCGGTCGACGGCTTGACGGCACCTTGCGACAGCCACGCAGGAGGGAGCCGCCTTTCTATTTTAAATGACGCCCTGAAGTCACTGTCCACGCCCGGGACGGGCAACGACAGGGCTCCCCATGAGGGTGGACGGGGCCCAGGCCGGGTCAAGCCTCAGGAGCAGGACGGGCGGTGGCACTCAGCTCGGAAGGGCCCACGCGGATAACGGGAACCCCCAGAACGGGCTCCCTGTCCATGCTCTCCCCGCGGTCATGGAAGGGAGCTGACGGGGAGCAAACCCACGTGGTTTCGCTGGTGGGGCGACTCTCGCCGATTTAGATGACCCTCGCAGGGGCTGGGGCCGCAACGTGTTGGAAAGAAATGGTCTGACACCCCCCTGACGAAATCCGAAGAGGGACAGAAAAACGGCGCAGGACGGCGCCCGCTCAGCTGCGTTTCGTTTCCATCTAAAACCTGGCCCACCCCCACGGTGCTCTCCGTGACATCGAGAAACACAGAAGGACCCTGTGTGACCTTCCGGTCACCCTCCGGTTTTCGAAGCCGGCATAGGTGTTTTTTCAGGATGCTCAGGGTGTGTACATACTGAGCTATCTGTCACGAGAGAAAAGAAAGAAAAATAACCATAACGAAACCCTATTCACGTAATGGTCAAAAGGGATAAGGAACTTCAATAAACACTTAATCCTAATAACGCCAGGAAATAATTAGGACGTTATCCAATTTTGACAGCTCACGGAGAGCAAATAATTAGCCACCGTCGGAGTGGCAAAGTCTCCTGGTCTCCTGGCCCTTAGAAGCTGCTCGATGATAAATGTTCGAGTTGATTTTCATGCAAGTAAAAAAAGAAAAAAAAAAACAGCCTGTGTGACATGCCTGGGTGTTGCAGGCAGAACACTAAAATGAGAGCAAGTCACAGGACTAGGCACCGAAGCACTGCCCCTCAGCCGGGCTGCCCGACCCGCAGGTGTCACTAACATAACTTCATCATACGGATCTCTCGCTCACCTCGGTGGGAAAAACACAGCACACACAGAAAACTTAGACGCTCTCCTATCCGATTCTTAAATCAAAGCACCGATTACTGAATTCAACCCGGTTTTCACTGCAGGCGGAAATAAAGGGCTCGTTTCCGTTCCCGGCTGGGTCTCTACGAGACGTGTGACAAGGACGCAGCAGTGTGCCTGCTCGACATGCCCGAGTATGACGGCTCCTCAGCCACCCACGTGAAAGCTCCCTCTCCGCGTGCCCTCCGATGCCACGCAGCACGTGTCGGCTCTTCACGGTCCCTGCCGCATCCTTCATGAAGCTAAATCCTTGGGCTCCGAGGGCAGCGTGAGGTTGAGAAGCAGCCAATGTCATTTTGACTTGTTTCAAGGTAAACTAATATCGTTTGGGGGGTTAAAAACTAAACTAGTAAAACTACGTTGGCTTAAAAGTTTCTTAAAAAAATGTCTATAGCCTTTAAAAGAAAGCCTCTCCCAGCCACGTTTCTGGACATGCAGCATCCCCCGGGGAGGCGACTCTTAGAACCATGCTCCACTGCAGCGTGTGGCTCCGATCGGCCGCTGGAAGCCCCGTCACTCTGCACTCTTTCACGGCACGAGAGAGATGTGTCCTCGGCCTTCGCTAGGTCCCCGGGTGTGGGGCATCTTCCATCGGAAGGGCCTGGGTACCGGCTTCCGCCACAGGCATCCTT
>NW_011891824.1:10430-12159 GCF_000151845.1 Pteropus vampyrus
ATCACCGCCTCAGCTCCGCCTCAGATCCTCAGGCGTTAGATGCTCATAGGAGCCCCGGTCCCTGGTGCCACAAAGGTTGGGGACCGCTGCCTTACAGGACACCAGGAATAGTCTGGTGTAAAATTTCAACCTTGCACAAAACTCAGGTTTAATGCTCAGTGGCCGCCACATTTGGTCAGGACGAAGCCGGAACGGGAGTCCAGTGGTGAATCTGACGTTGAGCCACCAGCGGGAACGAGGCCATCTGCACTGGGAAACACCTCCATGGGCATGCTCCCAGGGGACGGCGCGGTGGGTCGAGGGCCTTAGAAAGCAGGCAGCTTCGACTGGAGGCTTGGTGTCACCAGTCACAGCTCCCCATTTGCTGGCGGCCGGGCCTGCAGGAGGAAGTTACATTTCAGGGAAAATCAGATTTCCACCTGTGGCCGTTGGCCCACATGCCAGAGAAGTAATATCAGGTCATCTCATTTTAGTAGATTTTTACAGACGCTGCCAGACTGACAGACAGGAGCTTCGTTTCTTCGGGACTGTCCTCTCTAACCCAGCCGAGGCAGGGTGCTGAGTGGTGACAGAGCCGCAAACACAGCAGATCGAGAGAAGACCCTGGGGACAGCGGGCCTCGGTGACACCCAAGCTGGGGGACAGGCCCTCTCGGCACAAAGCCCCCCAGACAGCGTTTCCCCCCCCCCCAACGCTGGGCTTCAGGAAGCAGGTGGCCCAGCATGAGGAGGGCCCTACATTTTTGGTCGTCACAACGTTTGGGACCAGCTAGATTTCGCCTGGACACGAGAGGCACCTGTGCTATCGAAGACAACGACAGCTACTAAAACAGGTAACCCGCGAACCGCAGGGGCTCGACGCGATAAACCTTTCTCACTCGGGGTAAGTCCAAAATGGAAGCCCTGGAGTGACACCTCTCCAGGTGACAATGGAGGGGTCAAGACTCCTTGCGGGCTGTGCCACTGCCACTGTCTGCCCGTGTTTCCTGAGGTCACGGGGAGGGAAAGGAGCCTGGAGGGCGGCCCGAGGGACATTATGGGGGCCAGGCCAGGCCCTGGCGCGCGCCAATCCCTCTCACGTCCTGTTGGCTGGAACGCGATCGCGTGACCAGGCCTGACCGTAAGGGGCGCTGGCCCAGGTAGCCCAGCCGCCCAGGAAAAGGGGGACTACACAGAGGTCTCAGCACCAGAGCGACATTGTATCCTGACCTAATTTTCCCTAATGAGAACTTTTTCTTTTTCCGAGACGACCTATAGATCTTTTGGCCTCCTGTGCAGGAAAATGGATAAAAATACTTCCACAAAGCCTTGCTGACGGCTGCCTGGGATGCTTTATGAAACGTTTCATTTTAGAGGTGTCCATCAGTACACTCACCATTCCGATGGCTCAGCCTTTGAGAACTTCCTCAATGATTTCCCAAACACATTTTTATTTGATCTCCTTATTGCTTGTCTCCAGTGCCTACAAACTTCATTTAGGCAAAAACTGCTGACTGACTGCTCGTTTTCCCAGGCTCTGGGCCAGGCACTGGGGATGCTGCACACATCATTCATGAATCCATCACCTTTTCCCACAATCCTAAATATTTCCAGGTCTCAGAGTGACCGTCCCGCACGTCCCTTGCCCGCCTGCCTCTGTCGTCAGAAGGACCCCGGGGAATCTAATCATTCAGCCGAGAGCTGTCTATGGGCTGTCCAGCAGCTGATCCCAAAAGTCTGGCACCTGTGCA
>NW_011891825.1:0-1681 GCF_000151845.1 Pteropus vampyrus
GTCAGATTCTAGCTTTGCAAGTTTCAAAGTGCCATGAACCACCTGTGGATCTTGCTAAAATTTGATCCTGGTTCAGTAGGTCTGGGGAGCGGGACTTAAAATTCTGAACATCTAGCAAGGTTCCCCTCTGAGCTGCAAGAGCCAGAGAGCTTGGGTCATTGCCTCTCCGTCACCCTGTTGGTAAGAGTAAGTACCACACTCCCAACCTAGCCTCGGTCTGACCCAAAGCCAGTGCCTTTATCCCCTTTCAGAGATCCTGCCCCAAGAGCTCTTGCTACTCTAAAATTCTGATTCTGATGACAAGTTAATTTGAGAATTGCAAATAAAATATTAGCATTAAGAAGTTTGGCTGTTTCCTGGTGGCCCGGCTACTCCCTAGTGGAGTATTTAGGGATATCTAGGCACTCTCTCAGGGCAGAGGAGGCTCCTGGGGCAAGGAGGAACAAGCTTCTGTAGTAATAAAATCCTGTATGACACTCAAAGTTGTGGCCTGAAGTGTTAAAACAGATCCAGTGATGGCTCCACTCTACGACCTGCCCCCAAACTGAAGCAAATGAATAAAGAAGTTCTCATAAAGATGATAACCTTATATTAAGCCCTTAACTATGTGCCTGACACTTAACATTTAATTCTTACAATAACCCTATGAGATAGAACTATTATCATCATTTCACTCTGCAAATAAGGAAACAGAGGTTAAATAACTTACCCAAAGTAACACAGCTAGACAAAGGCAGAACCAGGAAGGAAAACCAAGGCCAAGGTTTGTGTAGGCTTATGCCTTATGTATCTCTGCTTTCTATTCAGCATCCCAACTTATTAGGAGAAAGAATGGCATCTCTGGACCAAAGTTTCTACACTCTCCCTCACCCAACACTCTCCCATCAGCCATGATGACTTACGTGTATGTAATCATTTAAGTAACCATATGTAAAATGCCTGGTCCTCCTTCCTAACCTAAGTATTAAGAAAAAGATGTGCACCGTAGTGAAAAGAGATACATTCTTGGGAACTATGAATTTATAACTCTTATATCTTTGAAACAACATAATTCCTCTATGTTCATTCCGGGCCTATTATTTGTTCTTGAACCGTGATTTACAGGAACTTGAACTGTCATTTAAGAGATAATTTACGTAGATGACAGAATTAGAAAATACAACACAACATCTCATAAAGTAATAAGTCATATCAAAGTCTTAAAATGTGAGGTAATAATAACTATCACTTATTGATCATGATCTATGTGCTTTGGCTGTAGTATTCCACTTAATCTTCCTAACAGCCCATGCAAGCAGGTCATTATTATCTTTCCTTTATAAATGAGGGAATGAATGCTCAGATAGGAAGTAAGCCAGCCAAGGCCAGGCAGCTAGCAAGTGGGAAAACCTGGGTTTGAACCAGGAAGTCTGACTCCAGCCCTTATACACCAACCACTCAGAACCACATGCAGTGCTTTACTGCCAGCCTCTGAAACCAACTCTCCATGCTGTACATCCTCTGGCAGAGGAAATATGTGAATTGCTTGGAATTATAAAGAAAAGCCTACTGAAGATGTATTTGATGAAACTTGAGCCAATAAATTAACCACCAACTCATCTTTATGAAGTACTGAGTATAGTACTAGAATGTTATAAATAGACAGATGCTTTTTGAGCTGAAATATTTTGCTTAACTAAGA
>NW_011891825.1:4110-6631 GCF_000151845.1 Pteropus vampyrus
CTTTTCCTCTGCATGAGATGGGAGCCTTGGAGAGTTTGAGCAGAGATGTGCCAGGGTCTGGTGTGCCTTTTTAAGGATCAGTCTGGCTTCTACTTGAGAGATAAAATGCTGGAGATGGGGTTGAACAGAGGGAAACCAGTAGGAAGCAATCGTGACAGACAAGCCCAGGTAAAAGAGATGGTCATTTGGGCTAGAATGGTAGCAAGTGGAAATTGTGAGACACAATCTTTTGGGGGGATATTTTGAAATCCAGAAGGATTTGCTGATGAATTGGATATGAGAGAAAATGAGAGGATGATTCAGATTCCAAGGTTTTTGGCCAAAGTAACTGGGAAAACTACCATTTATTAAGACGAAAAAGACTTCTTGAGGTTGGAATTCAAAAGTTTGGTTTGCGACATATTAATTTAAGATGCCTATCAGGGTAGACAAGCCCCGAATTCAGGGAGAGGCCAGAGCTGGGGACCATAGTTATTGACGTAAAGATGGTAATTAAAGCCACCCGTGAGGGCAGGCAGAGAAGAGGTCTCATCTTTGGGGCATGCCAGTGTGCGAAGTAGGAGCCAGGGAGAGTGGACCAGAGCCAGGAGAGAGTGGTGTCTTGAAAGCCAATTGCTGTTGAGAGGGGAGTAAGCTAAGGATTAGGATTAATCGTGAGATGTGGCAGTGGTTAGGTCATTGGGGACCTTGACAGAGAACTGTTTAGATGGAGTAATGGGGACAGAAGGAAAAACATGAGAGGAGAAGATGAGATGGTAAAAAGGGCAGACATCTTTTAAGGAATCTTATGTAAAGTACAGTCAAGAATGGAATTGAAGAGGGATCAAGAAGGAAGACATAATTTCACAGTTTTAGGCAGTGGAAACTAATTGGTACAGAGGAAAAATTTAACCATGTAGAGGAGAGGAGTGAGGATTGCTGAGCTGATGCCCTTCATCGTTGAGAGGATGGGACCTCCTGCACATGTGTAGGGACTGGGGTAGATAAGAGCATAGGAAGGTCATCCATTGTCAGAAGAGGAAGAGCGGAAATATGGTGGGTGAATTCGTTGGTAGAACATGTGGACATTCTCTTCTGATTGCTTCTCTTTTCTTCCTGCTGTGTGTATCGAGTAAGGGTGCTCTGTTTTCACCTATCCTAAGATGTATCTTCTTAACATTTTAGCATCTATGAAATTGAAGTAAATCTTAAAAGCAATGCAGTGTTTGTCAGTATTTATTCTTTCTCTGGGCTACTTGCAATATTGTGTTATGTATACAATTACATCAAAAGTGACTTGGATTCGGTGAACTATGGGATGTCACTTTACTTTGGTCCCAACTAGAGTTTTCTATTGGAGAGGGCCAATCAAGGCCCTGCAAACACTGTTCACCTTGTGAGCTGAGGGGGCCATGTTGACATGTTCAGTTAGAAACTTTATGCTAGAGCTCTGTTACAGATGCATCCAGCTCAAGCCTCTACAGAGGGATCCAGATACCTGGAAAGCATGAGAGGGAGACTGGCCCTCTGCACAAAAGTTGCAGAGCTGTGGGAGACCAAGGACAAGGCAACAAACACTTGGCCTACAACCGAATCTGGGTAAATGCTCCTGACTCAAAGTTCAATCACTTCCTCCAGTCAAATACTATCTTGGCCCTATATCGTATGTGGTAAAGACAAGAAGTCTGAGGATCTGAGAACCGGGAACCATGTCACCACACAGCTCTTGGGGTTCTTTCTCCAGCTTTGTGGAGTGCTAGCAGATGTGCCTTTTATTTCTTGTGTGGGTAGAGCCGGAATTCAAGTTCCCTTTTTCTGTAGCTGAATCTAGAAATGGTTTGGGAGGTTCCCTTTGTCCCAACAAAGAGTTGAGTGTTTACCATATGCTGTGCTAAGCACTGTAGGTACAATTAAAAGCAAAACCAGACAGGGCCCCTGCTCTCAGAGCTTATATGTAGCAGTCACAAAGATATGTATCTTAATGTTATTAAAATTACACACACATACACACACACAGACGCACCCACCCACATCCACCCACCCACCCACACACACACACACACAGAAACTATGTGCCAGGACCTGTTCTAAGCACTCTACAAACATTAACACTTGAAGTTTGTGTAATAATCTAAGAACCAGGTGTTATTACTATTACCAGTGCTTTACAGATAAGAAAGATTAAGGCACAGAGAGGTTAATTATCTTGCCTAAGATCACACAGCTCATAAGTGGTAAAGTTAATACTTAAACCCAAGTAGTTTTGCTCGGGTGTCCTAGTTCTTACCCAGTGAGGCCAGCTGCCTCCCAATTATTCAGTTATTTGAAATAAAACTCTCTTTGGAAATAGAAATGACTCATCATAGAAGGAGGGATTTTAGCATCTGATGAGCTGGTTGTAGCTTCGAAGGCTATTTGGAGAAACTGCTAGGTGCTGAGCAATAAATAATTTGCATCATGCACTTTTCTGTGATGTCTCTTTCCTAGGGCTTCTCTTCTCATCCTGGTCTTTACAGCTCCCTCCTCTGATGGCTCCTCCATC
>NW_011891825.1:8030-8803 GCF_000151845.1 Pteropus vampyrus
TTGCCTTTCACATCAAATCCACACACTCCTGTTTCTCCAAGCCCCTTCCTCTTCTTGACAGCTTCTCACAGACTTTCTCATTCTCTGCAATTTCACCAGGTATTCCAGGCTTTCTACCGGCCCCTACTGAGCACAGAGTACCCTTGAGCAGGTCCCATTGGTAATACCCTTTAGCCCTTTGAATACTCATAACATTCTTGTAAGTATTATTGCCTCCTTTTTATAGATGAGAAAACAGACCCAGATCAAACTGTTCTGCAGCTAATAAGTACAACGGACTCTGAGCCAGGTCGCCTACGCTAGTGCTATATCCACCATACTAACGTAACTCTGCTAAAGAGATACACAGTACTTATGCAGATATTTACTGGTTATGTGCTTAGATTATGTTTTAGAATCACAACTCCCCAACTCTTAGGTTCTTCTCACCTCCACGAAAAATCCGTTTCCCTATTCTGATGCTTAAATATTAAGATTACAGCAGAATTATAAAATTAGCGAAGATTTCTAAAAGTAGTAACACCCAATGCAAGAGAAGATGTGAGGAGATAGACACACTCATACACTGTTTATGGGACTATACACTAGTGCATTGTTTCTGAAGGGCAATATGATCATCATTAAAAGGTTTTAAAATAAACAAAATTTTGATGTAGCGAATTCAGCCATCTCTAAAAATATTTTTTCCTAAAGAAGTAGTCTGAGATTACAGAAAGAAATGTATGTACAAGGATAAAGATATGTGTATCTCTATAATATCTAAAATGCAACAA
>NW_011891826.1:0-1977 GCF_000151845.1 Pteropus vampyrus
TTTCAGCAGCCCCCCAGATATGCTTCTCCTTTACCCTGTGGGCCTGTGATTTCACCTCCTCCCCCTCTTCATGGATGTGGTCATGGACCGGAAGCTGAGTCCCCTGAATACCTCAGAGAGAGGCCAGCCCCCTATTCCTCAGGCACTGACAGAAAACAAAGGTGGGGCCACAGAGGGGATGGTACAAGACCAGGCTCTGGCAATGTGGAGACCTGCATTTAGGCTCCATACCTGCTGACTCTCTACCCTTAAGTCACCTCAGCTCTGTTTCCTCATCTGTAAAATGGGGTAGTGTAGTAACAACGCCTCCCTCAGAGGACTGTGGGAGAATGAAACAGGCCCACGTGCAACTAGCACACAGCCAGGCTTCACTCAGGACGTGCTCTCCACTTCCTTGCTATGAAGTAGCTCCCATGCAGTCCCACAGGTTGGGGGTGTAGTGCTCACGGTCTTGTTGGGGAGACTACAGCTTCGATAGGTACATAGTAGACTTTCAATAAACAGCTTCCCAAAGAACTGCCTCATGACTCGTACAGTCAGTCAACAATCACCATCATCCTTATTGCCCTGTTTTCATGATGGGCTGTCACACCCAGAGGATGTGATGAGGGCACAGAGACTTGCTTAAGGTCACCACAGCAGGGTAATACCAGACAGAGATTGGACCAGGGTGATAGCAGAGCAGATTTATTAACAGAATGATCTTTGATTTGGAAATCAAATTGGCTTGACTCCCACTCTGAGCCCTGGCTTTACCACTTAAAGCTGTGTGACCTTGGGCAGGATACTTAAGCTCTCTGAACATCAGTTTCTTCTGCAAAATGAGGTGACACCTTTCTCCCAGAATAGAAATGAGGTTGACAAGAGACTCCTGGATATAAAATGTCTAGTGCGGTGTGAGGCAGGAAGGGCTCGGCACCTGCCCACCCTAACCCTGTCCCCAGAGTAGCCAGAGGGCAGTGACACGATGAAAAGGTTCTAAGTACCAAGCAGTGAGGCTCGGTTCTAGAATGTCCTTAGAAGAGCAGCAAGCAGATAGAAAACCACACAGGAGCTTGTTTTCAAAGACAAAGAAAAATATGATTAAGCAGGCCCGAGAATGCTGTTATAAAAGAATGAAAATATTTTCCTTACCAGGGCATTTGTATGTCAACAGCTGATAGGGGGTGGGAGCAGCCACCACAAGGCCGCCAGGCACTGCCAACAGCATGACACAAGCAGGGACCTAGCAGGCCCCATGGCCAGCTGGGAAAGGAGGCCTTTCTAGGGCCTCTGTTCTCCAACCTGTGAAATGGCACTGCCCAGTCTGGGTTCAGTCTGGCCGTGGCTCCTTTTTTCTTTTCTTTTTTAAATAAAAATTGTATATACTTAAGGTGTACAACATGATGATTTGCTATACATCTATACAGTGAAATGACTACTACTAGAGTCAAGCTAATTTACATATCTTCTCACAGTTACCTTTGTGTGTATGTGTGCGTGTGCGTGTGCGTGTACGTGTGGTGAGAGCACCTGAAACCCACTGTCAGCAAATTCCCAGTACTCGGTACAGTATCATTACCTACAGTCACCACGCTGCACGTTAGATCTCTGGATTCATTCGGCACAGCTGCCACTTTGCGCCCCTTGACCAGCACCTTCCCACTTCTTCTACCTCCTGGCCCTGGTAACCACCGTTCTACTATCTGCTTCTATGAATTTGACTTTTTTAGATTCCACATAATAATGAGATCATATCATATTTTTCTTTCTGTGACTGGCTTATTTTACTTAGCATAATGTCCTCCAGGTTCATCCATGTTGTTGCAAATAGCAAGATATTTTTTTTTTTGCAAGATATTTTTTTAAGTCTTTTCTAAGCCTGATTAATAGTCCATTGTATATATACCAATATTTCTCTTTAATTAATTTTTTAATGCTTATCCATTCTTCCTTGGCTCCTTTCTATCTGCCCTCTTTTGGTAAACTGGACTACAC
>NW_011891826.1:6437-7917 GCF_000151845.1 Pteropus vampyrus
AATGCACAAGCAAAGAAGATTTTCCTGAACAACT
Source organism: Pteropus vampyrus (assembly GCF_000151845.1). Lineage (NCBI taxonomy): Eukaryota > Metazoa > Chordata > Mammalia > Chiroptera > Pteropodidae > Pteropus > Pteropus vampyrus. The sequence goes on from NW_011891826.1 coordinate 6,472, forward strand.
CGCTGCCACGTCTAAAACCTTCCCATTCCCAGGTCCTGTGAATCAGAGCTGGGCCTCTGACTGCTTACAGTCAGGCAGACACAGACAAAAGCAGACTCTTCTGCCACACAGCAATCTGGTTCTTCAGAAAACCAGCTGGAGAACCTACAACCCACCCTGACAAGAAGCAACATAACTGCAGTGGTTCTCAGGCCACTGGCTGTCGCCGTGGGCCAGTGTGTGCTAAGCATTGAAGATCCAGATATAAATGAGATGTGGGCCCCACTTCCACATAATTCAGGCTGGTGAGGGAGGAGAGCCAGGTGACCAGCTCTGAGACCACGTGCTGAGGCTGTCAGTGCTTAGAGATGCAAACCACTGAGTCTGCCTGCTCCCAGCTCCCTTATGCAGGGCTCTGCCAGCACAGACCCTCTGCCACTTGGGCTGCCATAGTGTGAGTCAGATGACTCTATCAGCCCAGTCTCAGCTGATCAGACCAGAGTGGACACTGGCCCAAGATGGCCAATCTACAAGCTAACTGGTAAAAAGTTGAAGAGGGCCATGACAAGACTGGCTTTAGAGAATTGGTTTCAAAAGTTGAATTAACTAGGAAAATCCACAAAAAGGGGCTGGGCCAGAGAGGCCTTGACAATCACACACAAGATGAGGGAGCAGAAACTATAAAAAGCCTGGGTTTACAGACACAGAGGGCCAGACAGTACTAACTCTAGGATCAGAGGGACCAAAGTGCATAGGTCAAGAAAGGCTACCTACAAGGCTGTTTAAACCCTGACAAATCTAAGACCAGACTGGGACCTTAAAGGATCCTCAGGACACAGGATCAGGGCTCAAACGGCATTCAGTTCACCCAAGAAACATTTACCTGCCCACATCCAGGCACCATACCAGGATGACTATGACTTGGTCTGTGCCACCAAGGAGCCTACAGCAGTCAGGAAGACAAATAGGTTAGTCTGATGATAGCGGCACAAGAGAATCAGCATTGTGAGAGATGAAGTCCAGGAGGCTCTGGGCGTTTGTGGCAGACACGCAATCCAGCCCGTTTTCCACAGGGAAATCCATCTCAAAGTCCAAAGCTACCATGAAAAAATGGGGCGATTCTTGAAATATACCAGATCTACTAGGTAATAAATGGTTCTGTTTGTACGGGAGAGACCAGGGGTACACTCACGCAAACAACTGGTTTGTTCCAGCCCAAAGAAACTGCAAAAGGCTGATTGTCCACTGACATGCCCATTCCTAGGGCGGTGAGGTCAGAGCAAAAGCATTCGCCACCTCTATAGCCACCCATTCATGTGGCAGTAGCCAGGGCAGCTCCTCGAAGCAGCCCAGCTCCCGCCTCCACACTGACCACAGCATAGGGATGAGTGAGCATTTGGAGAAACCAATCAAACCATCTCCAGAGAGCCTATGGGAGAGGAAAGTGAACAGGTGATTGGCACTCTT
>NW_011891826.1:9861-11427 GCF_000151845.1 Pteropus vampyrus
AGAATGACCTAGAATAGTTAAACAACTCTGAAAAAGATGTACAAAGTTGGAGGACTTATACTTCCTGATTTCAAGACTTACTAGGAAGCTAAAGTAATCAAGGCTGAATGGCACTGGCATATAGACATATATATCAATGACACAGAATAGAAAGTCCAGAGATAGATGCACATATATGTGGTCAACTGACTTTTTGTGTGGGGGCATATTTTTATTTCTCTTGAATAAGTGAGCAATGGAATTGCTTGGTCATAAGATAGATGTATAATTAATAACAAACTGCCATCCAGTTTTCCAGAAGGGTTGCACCACTTTACGCACTTGCAAGTAATATGTGAAATGTGAACACTGTAGTTGTTCCATTTTATCACCATCTCATGGTGTCATCAGACTTTTTAGTTTTAGCCTTTTTGGTGAGCAGTTAAAGGTATCTCATTATAGTTTAATATGCATTTACTAATGAATAATAACTTTGAGGCCTTTTCCATGTGGCCATTTGCATATCTTCCTTTGTGAAGTGTCTATTTTTAAGTTTATTTCTCCTTTTATGATTGAGATGTAGAAGTCCTTTGTAAATTCTAGATACAAGTCCTTTGTTAAATATCTGTATTGTGAATATTTCTCACAGTCTATAGCTCCTTTATTTGTTTTCATGATAACGAATTAAAACCACAAGACATCACCTCATACTTATCAGAATGGTTATCATCAATAAATCAACAAACAATAGGTATTAGCAAGAATGTGTAGAAAAGGGAACCCTCATGCACTGCTGATGGCATCAAAAATTGGTACAGCCACTGTGGAAAACAGTATAAAGGTTCCTCAAAAAATTAAAAATAGAACTTCCTTTAACACAGCAATTTCACTTCGGAGTATTTATCCAAAGAAATCCAAAACACTAATTTGAAAATATATATGCATGCTTATGTTCACTGCAGTATTACTTATAATAGCCAAGATATGGAAGCAACCTAAGTGCCCATCAATGGACAACCAGATAAAGAAGTGGAACATATGTACAATGGAATGTTACTTGGCCATAAAAAAGAATGAAATCTTACCACTGCAACAACATGGATGGACCCAGAGGGAATTACACTAAATGAAATAAGTCTAACAAAGAAAAACATCATATGATTGCACTTATATGTGGAATCTAAAGAACAAACAAATAAAAAATAAATGAACAAACAAAACAGAAACAGACTCATAGATATAGAGAACAAACTGATGATTGCCAGATGGGAGGCGGGTTGGGGACTGGATGAAAAAGATGAAGGGATTAAGAAGTACAAATTGGTAGTTACGGAACAGTCACGGGGATGTGAAGTACAGCAGAGGGAATATAGTTAATGATATTGTACTACTATGTATGGTGCCAGGTGAGTACTAGACTTATCGGGGAGATCACTTTGTAAATTATATAAATATCTAACCACTATGCTGTCCATTTGAAACAAAAATAAAATAATATTGGATATAAACTGTAGGTGAAAATTTTAAAAATAAATTATACTTTACAGTATAGCAATGAATAATTGGAAAATATAAAATTCCATTTGC
>NW_011891827.1:0-1424 GCF_000151845.1 Pteropus vampyrus
CGCGGCCTGGGGGCTGAATCAACAGCCACTTGCTTCTCACACTTCTGGAGGCTGCAAGTCCAAGATCCAGGTGCCGGCAGATGGGCTTGGGTGAGGACCCCTCCTCCTGCCCTGCACATGGCCGCCATCTCCTGTGTGCTCCCATGATTTCTGTGGGCTTACCCCCAGAGAGAGCGCGCTGCTCTTGCTTCCTCTTCTTACGAGGACATTAATCCCACGACAAGGACTTCACCCTCGTGACTGCGCCTAACACGATGACCTCCCAAAGGCCTACCTCCTAATACACCAGAGGTCAGGACTCAATGTATGAATTCGGGGCGGGGACACACAAACATTCGGTCCCTAACACTGCACATCTGTTGGAGATGGCGCCAGCCTGGTGAGTGCCTGGCAGTGTGCTCCAGCACACTGGTGAGTACATTCCCAGAGGCGGGGCATCCTGCTCAGTCTCAGGACCACGGCCCCCCACCCCCCACTAGAGCGTGCCTAGCTCTCCCGGCCCCAGCACAGGGGAGTGGCCCCACTTCTAATGGAGTCGCTGCTTCTTTGGAAAGTTCAGCTTTTAACACCGCCATCGCCCACCAGGGGCTCGTGCCCTCGACCGCACTCTACAGAAACGCCAACTGCCGACAGCCAAAATAATAAGTGCACTGCACTGAGGAGGCTTTAAACCAGCTTGTCGGTAAGAGGGGGAACGGGGGTCAGTCTTTCTGTTCTCAAGAACTCAGCATTTTATTATCTCTCCCTCCCGCTACCTAATGAAATACTAGCATCACAGAGATCGTCCTAGAAAGCATTCTAGGGACCCAGAGACATATTTCAAATCAGCCACGTACAAATGTCTGCACAAATTTCTTAGAATCGAGCAATGGGAAAAGGAGACCTTTCGTGGAAAACAGAAGCCCATTCCATCAAAATGTGCCTTTTAAAATACAAAGTTAAGATGCTGCAAATCTATGTGTAAAAGAAAGCGAAATGTATTCAAATCAGGAGCCAGAGGTCTTCCTATTGCACATGGAAGAGTGAACAGTCGTGTCCACCTGCCGCCCTCCCCAAACCACGAGAATGACAGCGAATGAACAAACCCAGGTGTGAGCCCACAGGATAGAGACCAGGAGAGATGACGCCGGAAGACAGCCGACTACATTTTCGAAGACAGGAAACAATCCGCCCGCGCTGCCCGAGCGGAGGGAGTACGTGGACAGTGTGCCTGCGTGGAGGGGGCGCTGGGAAGGCGTAAGCGTCCGTCAGGAGCCCCCGACTGGACAGCGGAACTTCCAGAGACGGAGGAGGTGCGAGCACTCGGTGCGGCCGGGGGCCAGGCGCGGCTCAGAACAACAATAGCTGCCCCAGGTCCGTCTGTTCTCAGAACCCGAAAGCCAGGGGGTGTCCTCTCTGGAGAGGCTAACCGAGAGGCTCGGGGA
>NW_011891827.1:5829-6357 GCF_000151845.1 Pteropus vampyrus
AAGCGCCTTTTGTACCTGTTCGTTCTTGTCACTGTAACTTAGATCCTCGGTGTTCTGTAAAAGCCACTGGATTCTACTCTGGCATAAAAGTTAGAGGAAGACGTGCTCCCTCCCCCGCCGGCCCCTCCCCACTCAAGAATCCAAGGACATGTATAACTTGGCGATTAAAATCACACTATTTTTATTTCAAAAGTTCAACCATAACACATTCTCTTCTTTAAAAATTTTATAGCATCTACGCTTTCAATTTGAGGTTTTTCATTCATGCTAGGTGAGCCTCTTATGTTCTATATTAAATGCAAGGCATGTGTGATCAGTACTATTAATAATAGAACACTGCCAATCTCAGAAGCAGGAACACAGCACCCCGTATGAACAGATGTGCAATCATGAGTAACAGTGCAATCTTTTTTAAACATATGGGAATAGAGACTGCAGCTTACTGCTCTGCCCCTCCTCAGCTCAAGAATCAGGAGGAATTTTCCCTTTCTTTCCTAAAGCCACAACATATCATTAGCTCTCATAAAT
>NW_011891827.1:9277-10041 GCF_000151845.1 Pteropus vampyrus
GCCGTGGAGGCTGCCTTTGTTCTTAGAGGTAAAGGGTCAGGGTCGATTTTTCAAACTGAAGGTCTGTGGCAACCCTGCGTGGAGCAAGTCCATCCGTGCCATTTTTCCCACCGGCCCGGGTGATGGTGAGCATTTTCAGCAATAAAGTATTTTTTAATCAAGGTATGTACTTTTTAGACATAAAGCTACTGCACACTGAATAGACTACAGTGTAGTGTAAACGGGACACTTATGTGCACTGGGAAACCGAAAGTCACGTGGCTCGCTTTCCTGTGGTGGCCCAGAACCGAACCCGCACCATCTCTGAGGGACACCTGCACCGGTCACGTGCGCAAGGACGAAGGTGAAGCAAACGGGGTGGAAGCAGATGAGGGGTACAGAGCTCGATATACTATTCTCGTAACTCTTCTGAACGCTAGAAATGTTTCCAAAGTACACAGTTTACGAACAGCGTTACGATACGGCCAGCCCCCCGCGAGGAAGCCCCTTGACACCCAGACCACCGGGAGCCCTCTCTAAGGGGCAGGTGTCCACACTGGTGCCCAAAGCAGGCTGAGCAGGGGCGGCGGCGGAAGAGCCTCTTGTGCATGAGCAACAACCAGCCAGACCTCAACTAGCCCAGTCCCCGATCTCTGAAGAGGCAGTAAAGCGAGTTCCGGTGAGGGGCCTGGGGTCGGACGCTGTGCAGCCCACCCTCCCAGCCCAGTGTGAGCTGACGTTCTGAGTGATGGCTCCGAAGGGCCTGCAGACGCCTCAAAAGAAAA
>NW_011891828.1:0-2593 GCF_000151845.1 Pteropus vampyrus
TTTTTCAACACATGAGCATTGTGATTGAAGCAGACAGGGAGGCCTTGTCCTTTCTGCACTCAAATAATACATGTCTGTGTAGCCTCTGTAGCCACTTAATATGGTCAATTCTTTCATCTCCATTACATTTTTAAATCTAGCCATGAAGAGCCTGAATGATTCTCATAACCTCCTCTCTAGAGCTAAAACCTGGCAAAAAGAAGATGTCTTTAATTAATATTGCTTCAATGCCAGCATCTACTTTCATAGGCAGGACATGTCCCCAATTTAATTTTATTAAAAAATTGGACTATCTCCTATTATTTTTCTTTTCAAGAACAACCTCTCAACAACCTCTCCAATCCTAATATGATACCCCCAAACATTGTGCTATTGGATTTGTAAGCTTTAGAGAGTAAAGAAAACAATGTTTGAGGCTAAAACAAACAAAAAACTTAAGGGACTTTTTGTGCACAGATTTTTTCACTTTCCCTGAGCCCTATTTAAAACAATTGTCTGCTTAATCCTCCATGTTTTTGAAAGAATGCATGCTTTGGCTTCACCTTTTTTGGACTGTATATTGAATATTTACTGCTCACCAGGTCCAAGAATAAGCACTTTACATGTATTTAATTTGATTCATACAATAATCCAATGAGGCAATGTTTTCTTCCTCTCCACCACCTCACACCCCTCACAGTTTCCCAAAGAAATTGAGTCTCAGAGAGGTGAAATGTCTTCTTGGGCTCATGTGACTTGTACCTGCAGAGTAGGGACTCAGTAGGGGACCAGTTTATCTTACTCTAAAGGTTCTTAATCACTATAGTAGACCACCTTCTCAGACATGAGTCATTCTTTGGGAAGCAAATTTTACCACCGGATACTCTTTAAGATCTCTGTTTTCAAGGCTTTGAAAAATACCTCACATTCCCTTCCAGGTGATTTTGCTGCCTGGACTATAAATAGGACATCTTATTTAAGCAGAAGGAGAAGGCTTTGGAGTATGGCCACTGCCTCCATCTAAAGCTACAGGGGTCCCTGCTCTCTTGTCGCACCTGATTAAAAGGTCTGCTGGTAGAGGGTGGACTGCCAAATGGTATGTTCTATTCATTTCCCTCATCAGAATAAACTTCTGTCTGGAACCACATTCTGTACTCAGACACAAACAAATCCCCTGAAAATACAATTAATGATCCTTGAGCTGTCCAGTTCTCAGCATTTCAGAGTGTGAACTTCTGGCCATTTTCTTGAAATAGTAATACACTTTTTATAACACTTAGTATGTTACAAGCATGGGTCTCAGTATTTGTATTATTTTTCCGTGCCTGCTGTAACAAATTGCCACAAACTAGACAACTTAAAACAACAGTTTATTCTCTCACAGTTCTAGAGCCCAGGAGTCCGAAATCGGTATCATTGGGCTGAATTAAGATGTCAGCAGGGCTATACTCCCTCTGGAGACTCCAGAGGAGAATTTGTTCCTTGCTTCTTCCAGCTTCTGGTGGCTGCTGACATTCTTTGGTTTGTGATCACATCATTCCAATCTCTGCCTCCATCTTTACATCACCTTCTTCTATATCTGTCTGTGGTTAAATCTCCCTTCACCTTTCTCTTACATGGATGCATGCAATTGCATTTAGGGTGCACCTGAATAATCTCCCCAAATCAAGATCCTTAACTTAACCACATCTGCAGAGATGCTTTGTACCGTGTAAGGTAACATTTACGGGTTCCAGGGACTAGAACCAGATGTCTTTGGGAGCCATGATTTAGCCTACTATAGTATTTTACACTTTTAACTCACTTAATCCAGTCATTGAGATAAATATTATTATTATCCCCATTTGCCAATGAGCAGACCGAGGCAGAGAGACATATTCAACTTAACCAAGATTATATAGTCATCAAGTGTCAGTGTCTGAATTTGAACCTAGGAAATTTGTGACCTTAAAAACTAGCTGCCACTGTAAGTGGAAAAAAAAAAAAAAAGTTTCTATAGAATTCTCCAGACCGAGTGTGCCAAGATAGAAGTCAAATGAAAAGAGGTTTTTCCTTTAAAGGCAATATTCCTAGGTCATGGAATTTCCCCACTTTTTCATCTTTGGCAGGACTCCTTGTTCCATCGTGTACTTTATCATCTTATACATACACAATCACTTTAAGTGCAGGGCTTTTAGGGTATGAACAGCTGTATGCAGTTGAGGCATTTGCTGAACAAAGGAACTTTTAATCAAGTCATCAAAAGAACACCATGTTTGAGGTGGCAATAAGTAGTAGACAAGCTAGATACTTCTTATCATTTTTAATTTTTAAGACAGACCCTTCTAGAATAGCTTGCTAGACTCCTGTACCCCCAATTCCCCAGCCTGGTTAAAAAGTTTCTTCTGTAACCTCTAGATCCCAAGAAAGGGTTGTCTAGATTGCATATCCGGTGACATAAAACTTGTCATACTCCTAGCAGACAATCCCTAAAGTATGTTGTCAGAAATTAAACTGAGGTTTATTAAATACCACCAAATTAATCTCTTATTAAGTTCTACTAGGAACATATGAGGTTCAATTTTCCATAACTTTTTGCCTATTATTTAACAGACTTTTATCTCTTTTTTTTTTT
>NW_011891828.1:4554-4979 GCF_000151845.1 Pteropus vampyrus
TCATCCAAGTCAGTGTTACCCCCAATAAAATGTATTAGATTTGTCATTAAAACAAAACAACTGTTCATGTTTCATTGTTCTAATGGGGGAGGAAGAACTAGAAATTCTCTTTTGTTTATTCCAGTATGGCTGCTTGTACTTTTTTTAATGGTGGTTTTGCCCTGAAGCACAAGTTAAGATATCATTGCTATAGTCCTGGCCTCCTGCTCAGTTGTGACCCCAGCTCCCAGGCCCCCCTGCATCCAAACCACTGCTGTCTCCCTGACGACAACTCTTTCCAAGCATTTTTGATAACCAAGACCCATTTTTAAAGATCATGAACCACAAAACATAGGGGAAAAAAGCTCAGTTTGCTGAATGCAAAAGCTAAAAGGGTCCATGCGGGGAAGAGATGTGTTACAGAGTGTGGGAAGGGCAGGCTGGAA
>NW_011891828.1:5029-5567 GCF_000151845.1 Pteropus vampyrus
TCATCCAAGTCAGTGTTACCCCCAATAAAATGTATTAGATTTGTCATTAAAACAAAACAACTGTTCATGTTTCATTGTTCTAATGGGGGAGGAAGGACTAGAAATTCTCTTTTGTTTATTCCAGTATGGCTGCTTGTACTTTTTTTAATGGTGGTTTTGCCGTGAAGCACAAGTTAAGGTATCATTGCTATAGTCCTGGCCTCCTGCTCAGTTGTGACCCCAGCTCCCAGGCCCCCCCACATCCAAACCACTGCTGTCTCCCTGACGACAACTCTTTCCAAGCATTTTTGATAACCAAGACCCATTTTTAAAGATCATGAACCACAAAAGATAGGGAAAAAAAGCTCAGTTTGCTGAATGCAAAAGCTAAAAGGGTCCATGCGGGGAAGAGATGTGTTACAGAGTGTGGGAAGGGCAGGCTGGAATTGAACTCAGTGTGAATCCAGCAACCCCTCCTTCCCTTCATGGAAGGCGGGTGGTGCAGTGAGGTGAGGCTGATCTGGATTCGAATCCCAGCTGCTCCCGCCTCATGTGGAAT
>NW_011891829.1:0-577 GCF_000151845.1 Pteropus vampyrus
TGACTCTTACTAGGAGGAATGTGACGGGACAGCTAATGATCTATAATAGATCATCATCTTACAAGCTGCCTTTCAGCACGAAAAGCATTTTTCAGTTTGAAGAGTCAGTGCATTTCCTCCTCACTTCCCCGTGGGTCCCCGGATTGCGTCCCACCCTCTTCCAGCTGGAAACAATCGTGGGCGGAGCCTGGTTTGGATCTGGTTCCCTCCGGCTCCTCCAGGACCCACAGGAGCAGCGCGGATGAGCGCTCACGAAGACGGCAGTGCGAAGGGACGGGCGTGCCGCCTGCTCAGCCCTGGACAGAGGCGATTAATGCTCAACGTCCAGACCCCTGAGCGAGCAGAGGGAAGTGGCTGTGAGCGGTCCCCAGCTGTCCGGTCATGTAGCAAAGCTGGACCGAGCCCTGCTCCGTGGACAGGCAGCGCACGGCCTGGCGACGCAAGGACCCTGCCCTCGTGGAGACCTGTCCGGCGGGGAAGCAGGCGGGGAAGCAGGCGGGGCGCAGGTGCGTCCCAGGGCACACGTGCGATGAAAGGACGAGGAGGTATTAAGGGGGGGCAGAGCTGCTGAGCATGT
>NW_011891829.1:2397-2780 GCF_000151845.1 Pteropus vampyrus
GGGGGGGTTGTTGCCCGGACAGACGCAGCGCCCGGCACGCGCCCGGACACAGCACCCGCCATGTGCCCCGAAGCAGCACCCGGCACGCGCCCGGACGCAGCACCCGCCATGCGCCCAGACACAGCATCTGGCGCGCGCCGAGATGCGGCACCCAGCACGCACCAAGCCGGCCTCTACCGTTGCTGGATTTGAGATTTCTTCATGGCAAACAGAACGGAGAGGCAGCTGACCCTCCACCCTGCCTGCCTTTCCCCGCCTTGTGCCCCTGGCCTCCCTCCAGCCCGGTTTAGACCCCCGCTCCATATGCTCACACCTCTCCTGAGGCTCTCTTCTCGTATGACTTGCCCACGAAAATTCGTAAAGTTCAGTCCTCTGCCTGTTCC
>NW_011891829.1:3615-4099 GCF_000151845.1 Pteropus vampyrus
GCACGCACCAAGCCGGCCTCTACTGTTGCTGGATTTGAGATTTCTTCATGGCAAACAGAATGGAGAGGCAGCTGACCCTCCACCCTGCCTGCCTTTCTCCGCCTTGTGCCCTTGGCCTCCCTCCAGCCCGGTTTAGACCCCTGCTCCATATGCTCACACCTCCCCTGAGGCTCTCTTCTCGTATGACTTCCCCACGAAAATTCGTAAAGTTCAGTCCTCTGCCTGTTCCATCCACACGCAGGAAGCAGCACCAGTGTGGGAACCCCGAAACCACGCGGACCGGCCTCTAAACGCATGACCATGGGCCAAAACGGGGCCACGTCACACACCCCCACACACTGCATCACACACACGCACTGTATCACACACTGCATCACACACACTGCGCATCACGCACACAGTACATCACACACTACGTCACGCCCACACTGACATACAGCGCATCACACACCTACACTACGTCACACACACATTGCACATCACA
>NW_011891830.1:0-1474 GCF_000151845.1 Pteropus vampyrus
TGCGGTTTTCTCCTCGCGGTCTCGGTGGTCATCCCGCCACGGCCAGCTCGGAGGCGCTGTTTCTAGCGACCTGGCTTTATTGTCAGGCTTCCCACGGCACGCAGCTTCGTGTCCACGGCACCGTCCGCACGCTCTCTGCCCAGACCCCACTGTGCGCATGCGCCTGAGTAGGCGGCCCGAGTACGGTGAGCACGGCATGTACGGCTTGGGGACCGGTCACACCGCTGTGGGTCGTGTGCCAGTCGGCAGAGGGGCAGCAGTGATGGGCCAGCTGTGGTCAGGGCGCCTGGGCCGCCTGGGCCTCCCTGATGCGTGACGCTCCGCGGCCGGCCAGAGAGCTGCCGCGCCCTCGGCGAGCAGGTCTCCCCGGGCGTCGGCAAGAACCTGGCGTCCGGCAGCTACACCACGACCACGGCGCAGAAGGCCGAGTTCGCATTCGCGGGCGCTGAGCGAGGGTCCGGAGACGTCCGGGTTTCCCACGAAGCGAAAACAAGCCAGGAGCCCCCGCTTTCCAAAGCCCTTCCAGAGTCCGCACGTCTACGTCTACTTAATGGGGGGGAGGTCTGTAAACACTGAAAACATTTTTCAATTCGAAAACGTGCGTGCACCTATATACGGTGTACGTTATATGTCATTATCTGTAATTAAAACCTTGAACTAACAAACCACCCACGATTCACTCCTTCATTTAGACACGGTGTCTTGTCAGTGACTCCAGGCTCTGCCAGCTGAGCTGAGGGTCACCCCCTGTGCCTCCCAGACTTCTCACGGAGACGACGCCCCAGGGACGGGGGACCCTCACTGCGGGGCAAGACGCCGCCGCCCACCTGGCCCAGACCCTCGAACTCGCCGCCGTTTGAGTGCCCCCGTCTGCTGCTGCTCCTGCCCCCAGTGCTGAGTTGAGGGTGCGTCGACAGCCACAGGATGGGTGCCCCGGGAAGCCAGCCTGCGACCCAGGGGAACACCCCCCACCGCTCTTCCCACCACGATCCCCCGACAAGTTCCTGCAGCCAGGGTCCTGGGCCAAGGAACCAAGCTGAACCCACAGCAGGGGCGGGCAATGTCTCCGTCCAGCACCACCGCAGGCAGGTGGTGTGGACACGGGCCCGAGGCCGGACCTGAGGCCAAGCCCTGCACGCTGCTCTCCTGGGGACTCCACTGCCAACCCCCATCCCGTGCTCTTCCCAAGACACCGATGACAAGAGCCAGGTCCGCCTGCCTCTCCCCCATGAGCTGATCTGTATTTGGGTTTTTTGATTGGGAGAATTTTCCTGGAGATAAACTGTGCCGGAAGACCCACCCTGTGGGTGGCCCTGCCAGCCCCGGCTCAGGTGGAGCCGCTCCTGAGGTGACACCTGGACGCCTGCGGCTCCCCTCACGGCCGGAAACAGATGGCCTGCTCCAAGGTCAGGGGTCTGCCCAGCGCCCTCGTTAGCCCCCGAGAAGCCAACGCAGCAGCAGCTCAGCCTCCCGC
>NW_011891830.1:4155-6158 GCF_000151845.1 Pteropus vampyrus
GGAGCACGTCGCCGAGCGGCATTCTCACTGGACGGCGGAGACTAGAAGGCTGCGGGTGCCGCCCGGCCACACGGGGACCGTCCTCCTTGCGTGGCCCGGGCGCTCTGCCCGTCCAGTCGCAAGTCCTGTTCTGAACGTGGGCGGGAGAGCCCGGGACGTTCGCGGCTGAGCGGGCCCCGGGCGATGCTCGTCCCAGCCCCGCTTCCCCGCAGACCCACGCGCCCGCCCAGAGCCACCGGTGCCGCCCAGCGAGGGGCCCGCTCTTCCTCCCCCACCGTCGATGGCACCTTTAATTCTCGGGGCAACCTGGGCAGCTAACGGCGCCCCATTTTGTGGAGGAAGAAACAGGTTGACAGATGTGAAGTGAGCGAGTGAAGGTCACAGAGCAGCGGGGTGGCCCAGCCCCGGAGCAGGAACGGCGACCCCAGCGAGGGCAGCGTGGGCTCCCGACCCCCAGGGCCGGCCCTGGTGGCTGTTCGCGTCCGAAGCAGGAGCGCCTCAGGCCACCCGCCTGCCGTTGAGTCCTGACGTGGGTGCCGACGGCGGCCTCGTCCTCGTCCCCGTCCCCTGAGCACTCCCAGCGTGCGGGAGAGGCGTTCTGTACCTAGTCCGCTTTTTGAAAATACGACGAGACAAGAATGTGGGGCAAGTGACTTTTCGAACGCCAGCAGCAGCCGAGGCGAGGGGGCTGCAGGTGTCCAGGGCGGTGGCTGCCGGTGTCCAGGGCGGTGGCTGCCGGTGTCCAGGGCGGAAGCAGAAACCGCAGCCCTTCCTGTGGACCAAGTCCTGTGGGCCCATTGCTTGCACCTCAAACACTCCGTTTGCGGTTGGCTCTACATCTGCACGCGGGCCGCGTGCGTGAGCCGCTCGGGGACACGTGGCAGGTGTCCAGCTTCCACTTAGAGACACGATTGACAGCAAGCCTCCCCTCCTTCCCTGTCTCAATCCAGCACAAGGAGACTCCAAGGCCCAGCACAACATTCCTGGGGTTCTAAAAATACAGTCCGCAGGGGCGCGGGCGGGGACCTGAGGGGCGGGGGTTTGCAGAGTTAGGACCGTCCCCGGGGGCTCGGAAGCATCCAGTCCTCCTCCCACGGGGCCTGGGTGCTGGGGCCTGGGTGCTGCGGCCTGGAGCTGACCGTTAATTATCTATAAAACACTCCTCAGCCGGAGGGCGGGAGCTGCGGTTACACCAGAAGCAGCCTCGGATCAGGGGCAAAGACACACTCAGCCGGTTGCCCAGGGAGCAGGAGACACGCAGACGGAGCGGGAGGCGGCTTCGCATTCCGTAAACAGGGAGATTAGAGGTTTGGCTAGTTAGTGCCCAACGCAGAACAGCTTGGTAAAATCTGAGATAACTGGAGAGAGCCTTTTTCTTTATTCTCAAAGTGTCTTCAGATTTTGCTATTTCTTTTGAACTGTTTAGGGTTACAATTGCACGATGTCTTTTAAGACAGAGAAATTCCGAAAAAGGAGTGAGTTTCAAACACAATGCTGGGCTGATATTTCATTCAGCATCTGACATTAAAATCCCAAAGTCCTACATCTTCCTTCGTTCGAAGTGCATGGGAGAAGAATAATGAACTGATGCGGGTTAAGCCTGATGCCCACTGACCCCTCGACGCCCTGTGCTCGCCGGGTCCAGGTCACGGCCACTCACGCAGGCTCCGAGCAGGGCAGTGGGCGCAGACTGAGGGTCCCCGCCAGGCTCTGCAGAGGCTATGCTTCTTCCCGCGGGAGTCCTCTGCGGACACGTGTGGAAGGCCAGCCTGGACCAGGGCCCGGTGTCCCGGAAGAGCCCGGTCAGTGGCCAGCGGCCTCCCATCCTGCTGTTGCCTTGTGTCCATCCTTCTGCCCCTTGGGCTCTAGGACTGAAAAGACCCCCAAGTGTGTCCTGGGTCTGCGGTCCCGCCCCAGCCCCCGTTCACGGCCACTGCGGGAGGCCGCGAGTCCCAGACCGCCTTTGGGTGCTGGGAGCTCCTGGGGCCAGCCATCCTGGGAGC
>NW_011891830.1:7743-9379 GCF_000151845.1 Pteropus vampyrus
CATCGCCCAGATGAATATGAGGAGAAAGGTGACCACCATGTTATTTTCCTCCCATAGAGAACTCGAACTCTTCTCTCCACATCTTTACTTTCCCCCAAAAATGTTAAAACTTCTTAAAATGTTTGGAGGTGGAGAGACGTGTCACTGGACTCTGCACTCAGGTGCAAGGTGGCGACGGATCTGAGTGAGGTCACAGTGGGGATGCCCTGATCCGTGCACACAGCAGACGGGCTCGGGGAGCCTCGCTCTGGGGGGATGGAGCTCGGTGTGGCCGCCCCTGGCCCTCCGCACCGACCCCACAGGACCCCGGGCTGGCCGCCCCCCCCCGCCCTTGGCACGCGACCCCACGCTGGCCCACGCCCTTGCGGGCGAGGCTGTGCCCTCCCTGCTCATGCTTGCTCCTTATCAGACCCTACGCCCTCACTGCAGGGTGTTCCAGTTTTTCTCCAAAAACTTAAAAAAGTACTCATGTATTATTTTCAATTAGTTTCTCCAAGAAAAATAATTGAAAACAGCAAATTGAATAAAAACGAGCAAGCACGGTGTGAGCGAGTCGCAAGGCCATCCATGAGCCCAGCGCGGCAGGACAGCAGGCGGAGCCCGGCCTCCTGTGTCCCCTCCTTGGCAGCCGCCCCCGTCAGGCCCCACGGTGCGGGGAGCGGGTTTTGCGGGAAAGGGGGGCCTGGTTCGTCCGCATCCGTCTCAGAAGCGTCACCCCATCCTCATCCCGCCTCAGCACATGGTCCCCACACGGAAGTCACCTGCCCCACGGCCGGTCTGCCTCCCTCTGTCGGAGAGGCACCGCCAGCCTGTAAAGCGGGACAGTGCTTGACCGCTGTCTTGACGTGACGCTCCTTGGTTTTTACGGGCAAGGTCACTCTCCTGGGACACAGTCGTCTCTGGAAGCAGTCCCCCTCCCTGGAGAGCGGCCCGGAGACCAGTCGGGGTGCAGCGTGTGTTTGGGGCCGAGCCTCATCCCGCAAGTGGGGGCTGGGCTCTCCAGAGGCCGCGCCTGCCCAGTGCTCGGTGGGCGAGTGGGGTGGTCACCACGAGTGTGTTAAGTCTCTTAGACGTGCACAGATGGTGGCAGCTGTGATGCAATCCACACCATCGACACGACCGCTTCCTGGAAATGGGGGGGCGGGGTGCGGTTTGGAGCCGGCCGGGGAGGCCAGGCCGCAGTGGCCGAGGCCCAGGCCCAGAGCTGGACCGGAGCTGGACAGTGTTGTCGTGTTGGGTGGAAGCAGATGGCCAGGCCCCTCCCAGGAGCCCCGGCAAACCCTGCTGGGAAACGCTTCCCGAGCGGGTGTTCGCAAGCACGAGGGAGAAAGGGAGACTCAGCGATAAAACTTGCCTCCCTGAACTTGAGGAACCTCGGCTCAGGGCCCCCCCACCCGTGAACTTGAGGAATCTCGACTCAGGGCCCACCTCCCCCGCCCCCCGGCCGTCTTTCTGGCACTTCTCAGTTTCTGTTTCAAGCGGAAGAGGACACCGGGCCCCCACCAGCCGTGGGAAAGTCAGGCTGTCACCTCCCTCTTGCTTTGTAGACCAGCCGGGTTCAGACGGTGACCGTGGCAGATGCCTTGGGTCTCTGCTCGCCCCGCTCCTGAGCGGGGAATAGGAGCCAGGCAGACAC
>NW_011891831.1:0-387 GCF_000151845.1 Pteropus vampyrus
AAATCTGGCCCCTTCTGTGATCATCCACAAAGCTGTCATCGTCACATTCTGCCTCATCTTTTTACCAAGCGTCAAAGGGGAAGGACAGGCCATTTAGGATGGGGACTGAGATACAAATGCTGTGGCTGCTGGAGGTGGTCGGCTTCACGTTCTCCAAAGGAAGTGCCCACTTTTACCTTTCCAGCTGTCTCCTTGGCAAATTATTTGTGCAGTT
Organism: Pteropus vampyrus; assembly: GCF_000151845.1. Taxonomy (NCBI): domain Eukaryota; kingdom Metazoa; phylum Chordata; class Mammalia; order Chiroptera; family Pteropodidae; genus Pteropus; species Pteropus vampyrus. The sequence continues at coordinate 215 of NW_011891831.1, forward strand.
GCAGGGCTAATCTGCAGTTTAGAGAAAGAAGTAGTGGAAAAGTAAGAATGGAATGGAAATGCATCTCTAACCTCTTGGTGAAGCTGTGGTCCTCGCTAAGTCATCTTTTGTTTCTCTGCCTGATCCTCTTTTGAGAAATGGAACCCATCCGAGCCCCCCCCCCTCCCCCGGAG
>NW_011891831.1:2232-2686 GCF_000151845.1 Pteropus vampyrus
ATAAAATGTCCTTGATGACAAAGAAAACCAAGTATATCAAATCCCGTCACTGAAATATTAAAAATCGCATGGCATCACGCTTCTCTGTTAGCACATCGAGTACTGGGATCCCACAGCACACTCATTTTGAACTGACGATGAATGTAAATCATATTTGGAGGTGCCTGCCACAATCGCGATGGCAGGTGAAAATGTCTGGGATTTCTGTACATGACAAAAATCACCGCCGTGTTTCATGGCCTACATTGCTAGTTCTGTGACCACAGCCAAGTGACTTAACCCCATGGACACTGGTTTCTTCTCTATAAGAATGAGAGGAACATGAGAACATGGTGAGACCCTGTAACAAACAGCGCATGGAAGCTTCCAAAACGTTTTCTCCTCTTTGGTTTCCGTGAGTCGAAATGCACCTTTTTGAAATGTCCACCTCATCTTGCCCTCGCTCTCTACCCTG
>NW_011891831.1:3291-5321 GCF_000151845.1 Pteropus vampyrus
GTTGGGAGATTTTTCAGCAGCCTTGTTTATGAAATGGTCTCAAGGCTTAGCACACTCCTAGAATGATCAGAGTCATATCTTTCATCCCAGCAGAGATGGTCGAGCTCATCCGGCCCTAGGTCCCTCTGCGCGGTTGGTGGGGGGTGGTCTTCACATTTCTGAGTCATGGACCACCCCCCCCGGTAGTCTGGAGAAGCCTGCAGACCCCTTCTCGGAAGAAGGGTTTTAACTCTGTGAAATAAAATGTCCTTGATGACAAAGAAAACCAAGTATATCAAATCCCGTCACTGAAATATTAAAAATCGCATGGCATCACGCTTCTCTGTTAGCACACCGAGTACTGGGATCCCACAGCACACTCATTTTGAACTGACGATGAATATAAATCATATTTAGAGGTGCCTGCCACAATCGCGATGGCAGGTGAAAATGTCTGGGATTTCTGTACATGACAAAAATCACCGCCGTGTTTCGTGGCCTACATTGCTAGTTCTGTGACCACAGCCAAGTGACTTAACCCCATGGACACTGGTTTCTTCTCTATAAGAATGAGAAGAACATGAGAACATGGTGAGACCCTGTAACAAACAGCGCATAGAAGCTTCCAAAACGTTTTCTCCTCTTTGGTTTCCGTGAGTCGAAATGCACCTTTTTGAAATGTCCACCTCATCTTGCCCTCGCTCTCTACCCTGGGGGGGCCGCACAGGTGACAGCTCTTGCAGATGGCTCTCCCCTGCCCCCTGTGTTCATTGTCTCTGTGCGGTGACTCTGCTGCTCCCCAGAGTGAACGGAAGTCTGAGGACAAGACTGTGCGTCGTCCATGCTGCCAGCCCTTCTCAGACGGGCACGTGACGGCCCTCCGAACGACACGGGGACCGGCGCTTCCTTTGCGGGCCCTCCCCGTTACACGGCGCTGGCCTGACACCCAGTCCTTACTAAGCGCCTGTAGTTTTTTGTCCCTAGGTGGTTCACGAGTCCGTGGTCAGAGTGCTCTGTGTCCTGCGGTGAAGGGTTCCAGAGTCGGCAGGTGACGTGCAAACGCACGAAAGCCAGCGGTGCCGTGCAGGGGATGCCTCCCAGAGCGTGTGCCTCCAGAGACAGGCCTCGGGGACGAAGGCCGTGTCCCGGCCATCCGTGTGTCCAGTGGGTCGTGGAACCAGGGGGCCAGGTAAAGCTCATGGATCTCGTGTCTTGACGGTGCTGTCATTGATTCCCCCTGGTTTCGAATACTTTTTTTTTTTTTTCATTTCGGGGGGAACAATCTGATTGGTCTCTAACATGAATGTATGGGTCTGACCTCAGGGATTACATTTGGATGTCGTGGTGTCTCTGTCTTTTCATACGAAGGTCAGGTCATTGCAGTAGCACCGAGCTCCAGGTAGACTGCTTGGGGGCGGTGGGAATGAGGACAGCCTTCAAGGAAAGGAACAAAACACACTAGTGATGTGTCCACAAACGGCTCAGAACCGACGTCCCCAGCGCCCCCTGAGATAACATTGTAATAAAAATCTTGGGGAAGAAATTTTAAATCGATGTGAGGGAGCCTCTGCTCGTCTGCTAGGGCCGCCCGCCATAACAGAAGGCCACGGGTAGGTGGCCGAAGCCACAGAATTTATTTTCATGGAGGCTGGAAGTTAGGTTGGGGTGCCAGCGGGCGATTCCGCTGACGGGGCCTCCCTGCCCGGCCCGTAGGCCGCACGCTGGGGCGCACGAGTCCCTCACGGTGCCCTGTGCTTCCGTTCCAGTGTCCTGGACGCTGCCTGGGCCGTGCCGTGACGAACCAGACGTATCGTGCGGTTTGCCGCCACCACGATGGTGCCGACTCTGGCTGCAGTGATGGAAGGAGGTACCAGCTCCGCCCTGGGCGTGACGTGGCTTCTCCTCTCTCCCATCTCTCAGAACTGACAGTTCCTACGATTTCTTGTAGTGCCTTAGTGCCCCCCCTCAGCAGTTTGCGTCGGACCGAAATATGAATGAATGGGACCTATTGATAATCACACATCGTTTGGGTATCGATCATATTCAGAGAG
>NW_011891832.1:0-706 GCF_000151845.1 Pteropus vampyrus
TAGAGAATCATGTCATCCACAAATTGTGACGGTTTGACTTCTTTGTTTCCTATTTGGATGCCTTTTATATTTTTCTCTTGCCTGATTGCTCTCGCTAGGACCTCTAATGTTATATTGAATAAGAGTGGCAATAGTGGACAGCCTTGCCTTGTTCCTGATGTTAGAGGGAAGGTTTTTAGTTTTTCACCATTAAGTATAATGTTGGCTGAGGGCTTGTCACAGATGGCCTTTATTATGTTGAAGTACTTTCCTTCTATAATGATTTTGTTAAGTGTTTTGATCATAAATGAGTGCTGTACCTTGTCGAAGGCTTTTTCTGCATCTATTGATATGATCAAATGATTCTTATTTTTTAATTTGTTTATGTGATGTATCACATTAATCGATTTGCATATGTCAAACTATCCCTGTGCCTCTGGAATGAAGCTCACTTGATCGTGATGTATAATCTTTTTAATATGTTGCTGTATTTGGTTAGCTAGTATCTTATTTAGGATTTTTGCATCTGTGTTCATGAGAGATATTGGTCCGTAGTTTTTTTGTGTTATTTTTACCAGGTTTTGGTATCAGAGTAATATTGGCCTCATAAAATGAGTTGGAAAGTATTGCCTCCTCTTCGAATTTTTGGAAGAATTTGAGGAGAATAGGTATTAAATCTTCTTTGAATGTTTGGTAGAATTCACTGGTGAAGCCATCTGGTCTTGGA
>NW_011891832.1:756-1849 GCF_000151845.1 Pteropus vampyrus
CCTCTTCGAATTTTTGGAAGAATTTGAGGAGAATAGGTATTAAATCTTCTTTGAATGTTTGGTAGAATTCACTGGTGAAGCCATCTGGTCTTGGACTTTCACTTTTTGGTAGCTTTTTGATGATTGTTTCAATTTCCATACTGCTGATCAGTCTATTTAGATTTTCCAGTTTTTCTTGATTCAGTCTAGGAAGGTTGTATTTTTCTAAGTACTGGTCCATTTCTTCTAGGTTATTAAATTTGTGTTATATGCTTTTTCACAATATTCTTGTATGATCCTTTTTATTTCTGCGGCGTCTATCGTAATTTCCCGTTTCATCCCTGATTTTATTTGTGTCCTTTCTCTTTTTTCTTTAGTTAGTCTTCTCAGGAGTTTGTCAATTTTATTAATCTTCTTGAAGAACCAGCTCTTGGATGCATTTATTTTTTCCATCTTTTTTTTGCTAGTTTGTTTTCAATTTAATTTATTTCTGCTCTAATTTTGGTGATTTCTTTCCTTCTGCTGACTTTAGGCTTCATTTATTCTTCCTTTTCTAGTTAAGATGAAGCAGTAGGTTGTTTATTTGAGTTCGTTCTTGGTTTTGCAGATAAGCCTGTAATGATATAAACTTTCCTCTTATGACTGCTTTTGCCCTGTCCCAAAACCTTTGATATGTCGTACTATCATTCATTTGTTTCTATGTATTTCTTGACCTCTCTTTTTATTTCTTCTCTGACCAGTTATTCTTCAGTAGTATGTAGTTTATACTCCATGTATTTTGGTTCTTTCCACTTTCTTTTTACAGTTGATCTTTAGTTTCAAAGCATTATGATCAGAGAATATGGCTGGTATGATTTCAACCCTCATATTTGTTGAGGCTATCTCTGTGTCCCCCACCCCTCCGATTTTTTAGATATTTGGTGAAGTATTTTGTTACCTCAGTCTTGTACCAAATTGCTGTATTTTTCAGCTTGTTTCACTGCTAATAATTGTTTCACTAAGTAAATACTTTAATGTACAAAAAAAAATCCTTGAGAATGTTCTATGTGCACTAGAGAAGAATGTATAAGCAGCTGTTTTGGGATGAAAGGCTCTATAAATGTCAATTATGTCC
>NW_011891832.1:1899-2204 GCF_000151845.1 Pteropus vampyrus
CTTTAGTTTCAAAGCATTATGATCAGAGAATATGGCTGGTATGATTTCAACCCTCATATTTGTTGAGGCTATCTCTGTGTCTCCCACCCCTCCGATTTTTTAGATATTTGGTGAAGTATTTTGTTACCTCAGTCTTGTACCAAATTGCTGTATTTTTCAGCTTGTTACACTGCTAATAATTGTTTCACTAAGTAAATACTTTAATGTACAAAAAAAAAATCCTTGAGAATGTTCTATGTGCACTAGAGAAGAATGTATAAGCAGCTGTTTTGGGATGAAAGGCTCTATAAATGTCAATTATGTCC
>NW_011891833.1:0-308 GCF_000151845.1 Pteropus vampyrus
TCTCTGAGAAGGAGCACCCTCAACCCAGGGTGGCTCGTGTCCAGACCCCTCACTCGCTACGTCTGCAGAGATGGCTTCAGAGCGCAGCCACACACTGGCTGGACTGGGGACCGTCTTCGGCCTCCGAGGGCCTGCGTGCGGGATGCCGTGCCTCCCACCGCTTGGTGGAGTGAATACTTGCTAGAAAACATATTTCTCAGCAAAAAGGCATCTAAAAATAAGTTTAACTGAGAAAGAACGGATTTCTATAGTTGGCGATTAACTTAGGCAGGTTAGCTAGCTGCCTGTCACACTGAGTGTGAAGCACG
>NW_011891833.1:2703-3256 GCF_000151845.1 Pteropus vampyrus
CTGATGGCCAAGGTCGGGGCTGCTGGGCGGACCTGTGGGAGGTGTGCCGGCCGAGCCGCTTGGCAGTTCAAGTGCCTGGTTTTTTGAGAGTCTTGGTTTAAAACAATAATAGAATTATTAATTTAAATCATTAAGTTTATTTTTCAGTTATATTGTTTTTTAAAAAAGGAGAGCTTTGTTTTACCCGTTTTGACATAGGGCCTGTGACGATTGACCACAAGTGAACTATGATCCCTCCTCAGTCGTGGTCACTGTCCCAATGTCCTGGGTTTCACAGGAGGAGATTTTCTCCCCAAAAGTTTGCTTTACAGATATTAGCCAGTATTTCCAACTGATGGGTTGATGTCAAAATAATTATTTCCATGATTATAGAAAAAGATGAAAAAGGCCAAAGCGTGTGTGACCCTCCCCCGCCGGTCCCCATTGCAGTTGCTCAGTGTCCAGAGTCCCTCAGTCTGTGCTCACGATAGCCACGGAGTGTTTTGTTCTGCCGGCCTGTCCCCCGCGCTCGGGGTCAGCACAGCCCCTCTGGGCCGTTAGGGCTCAGAGGGTC
>NW_011891833.1:6496-6892 GCF_000151845.1 Pteropus vampyrus
GGGGCTGTGGGGCGGCCTCGTCACCTCTTCAGAACCCACTGTGCAGGGAGCAGGCGGGTGGACCGGGGCCAAGGCTGGGGCAGCCCCTGTGTGCCGGGTCTGATGTTTGTCCCCTGCTTGTCCCCTGCGAACGCCCGGAGTGGCCAGATAAAGCAACTTTTTAAAAAGTTTCCAGCAGATGCCTTTGGAGGAAGACCCTTGAATTCACTGAATCGCTTCCCGGGGTGGCCTCAATGGCCGATGGCCTGCCCCATTCAGGGAGTTGCCTAAGCCCCTTAAGCTCATTAGCATCTGGATGGGGCTGACCTCAGGAAGCAGGGGGCAGGGTGGCCCTCGCATCGAACCCCTGCTTGCTCTAATCCTTGCAATTGAAGGCTGCCAGACTGATTTGTGACA
>NW_011891834.1:0-2887 GCF_000151845.1 Pteropus vampyrus
CCCCATAAACCGTACTTTTCATTTTTTCTTTTAATTATGATATCTCCTAAATGTTTCAGTTGAGCAAATTACTAGGTTGTTTACCTAGTATAATATTCAGTTAATCACATTGTTACCTTGGGCTATTGTCTATTCATGCTCCAGCTACCACCAATGACTGGATTCTCTTTGACAGCTGCTAGCTGATGATGCAGTTCCAAAATGCCAGTACATCTTCTTCCTGGGACTGTACCTTGCACTATTTGCAAAAAAAGTTGGGTTTCTCAGTATACAGATTCTGAGATAGAGACACAGGTACAGTGAACTTAATGGGTTGTGTTCTTAAAGGGAAACGGGAAGAAATAAGGATGGGCATAGGTAGAAATTGAACTACAATAAAGCCACAAAAGGCCTCTGCCATTCTCACAAGGAGCTGTGACACCAGAATAGCCCTTTAGAGCTGTCCTACAGAGGGACATGGTGCCAGGTTTGTATACTCTTACAATAACCAGTCACAGATTTCAAGGTACCCCTGAGAAGGAGGCAGGACCCCAGGAAAGGTGGTTGTCTTTCATGGAGGCAATTCCCAGAGAATTGATAGATGAGGCTATGCTATGATCTGAAAGTTCGTGTCCATCCAAAAATGTATATGTTGAAATCTTAACTCCTAAACTGATGTGAGGCAATAGGAACTTTGAGAGGCATATTAAGTCATGAGGGTGAAGTCTTCACAATTAAGATTAATGCTCTTATGAAAGAGGCTCCAGAGAGAGAGCTTGTCTCTCCACCATGTGAGCACACAGCACCATCTATGAACTAAGAAGTAGACTCTCACCAGCTGCAACACCGAAACTGCTGTTGCCATGATCTTGAACTTCCCAGACTCTAGAACTGTGAAAAATAAAGGTTTGTTGTTTATAAGCCACCTGATTTGTTAATTTTGTTATAGCAGCCCAAACAGTCTGAGATAGGCTATCACTCTACAGAACTCCAGCAATTGGACCTCAGAACCCAAGGAACAACAAAGTAGTGAATTCCCTAGAATTTTTTTGCCTCACATATTGCAGACATGTTGCTGGAGAAGACAGTATCCTGGAAACAACAAATGGCACAGCAAAAAAGCCCCAACAAAAAATTCCTATCCCTATCCAAAGGACCAGGAAAAAGGTCGTGTAGTTTTAGAACAGAAAAGTTTTAGTCTCTAACTGATCTGTTCTAGCCATACACTAAAGAAAAAACTGGCACCAACCCACCATTGTCACCAAAGGCTAAATGAAACTTCACAATTACCAGGTTCTATTTAGGCATCACAACCTCAACTTTTTCCACTAAGGTGGTCAGAGAAGCTAAGCAGGGAATTAGAACTTGGATTCGGTTATTAGTAACAAGCTTTGTTCCATCTGTGGTGTCAGTGGAGGCTGCATGGGGAGCCTGCATTTCCAGACTCAACTTGCAGTAATGAGGTCATAGATTATATGCACAGAAGTAAAATTTAAAACAATACAAATTTTGAAAAAATCCATAGGATATATTCTTTGGAACCTTAGGACTATGCAGCTTTCCTAGACTTGACACCAAAAGCACAATCTAGAAAATGACAAAATATAAATTTGACTTCATCAAAATTTAAAACTTCTGCTCGTAAAATGCTCTGTTGAGGATAAAATACAAGCTAAACAGTGAGAGAAAATCATTTGTAAACTACATGTCTGAAAAAGAACCGGTATCTAGAATATATAAAAAATTCTCTAGACTCAAGAGCAAAAAAAACCAAACGATCCAATGAGAAAATTGGCAAAAGACATTTCACAGAAGAGGACATCCAGGTGAAAAAATTGGCAATAAAAGTAATACTCAAAAATATCTGTTGTTAGGGAAATATAAATTAAAATGAAAATAAAATATCACTACACATCTATTAAAATGGCTAAAATTAAAAACTAGTAATAAAACCAAATTCTGGCAATGATGCAAAAAAATTGGATCACTTGTACCTTATTGATAGGAGTGTGAAGTGGTGCAGACACTCTAGACAAGAACATAGAGGTGTCTTGAAAAACAAAATATGTATTTATCATTTGACTCAGAAATTGTAGTCTTGGATATTTATACTAGAGAAATAAAAACTTGTTTACACAAAAATTCATATGTGATTATTTATATCAGCTTTATGCATAAGTGCCAAAAACTGAAAAGAATCTTGTCTACAGCAGTGGGTGAACGGTTAAACTGTAATATATTTATAACATGGAATAATAATATGCAATAATAAAATGTAAAACTTTTGATATGCACAATGATTTAGTAGAGCCTCTAAAAATTATGCTTAGTGGAAAAAGCCAAATTCAAAAGATTACACACTGTAGGATTAAACCTATATAGCATTCTTGAAATGACAAAATTAAACAAATGGAGACTAGATTAGTGGTTGGTAGGGTTTAAGAATTTAGAAGGGGAGTTCTAGTTTCAGATGTTGGCATAGAAGGATCCTGAACTCACCTCCTCTAATAGTTACACTAAATCTACAGCTACATATGGAGCAACTTCCTCTGAAAAAATCCAAAAATTGTTTGAACAATTTCTAGGCATCTGACAAACCAGATAAGGCTCATATCCAAGCTAGTAGGAGAGGCTGAGACATAATCATGCCAGAAAGTCCCTCCTCCACTCCCACATTGCAAGTCATAGTCAGAAGGGAACACGAAACTTGGGGAGCTTCTTCCTGAGAAAGAAAGGGATTGAATCCTACATCCGACATCCCATCTTTTAAAACCTGCACCTGAGAAAAGAGCCCCCAAAATATCTAAATTGGAAAGCTATTAGGGCTCATGCCCAGGAAGCCCACAGGCTAATTCAAACAAAGAAACAGCTCTTACAGGGCTTGAGCAGGCATGGACTCACCTGTCCC
>NW_011891834.1:3486-4299 GCF_000151845.1 Pteropus vampyrus
ATTATTCTTGCAAGTCATTTGAATCAACCTTGTGAGTTGACTGTGAAGAAAAAAACAACTGAGTGAAATTGTATAGTCCATGAACAGTAGCTTCAGTAGTATCCAAAGCAGAACCTATAGACTTATAAATCTTAAATTAAACAAAACATAACAAAAACAAAAATAGCCTTAGTGATACGCTCAGACACACACATTAAAATTATAAGGGTAAAAGGGATCAAATATATGGTGACGGTGATAAAAGGAGATTTCATTTTAAATAGTGAACACACAAAGCAAAATACAAATGACATATTATCAAATTGTACACTTAAAACCCATATAATTTTATTAAGCAATGTCACCCCAATAAGTTTAATTTAAAGAAATGGGTTCTTTTTAATTGTGATGTGAAATATCAAAGATGAAATGGATTAAAAACACTTACAGAGAGTCAATATAGACATATCAAAAATTAATCCAATCATTCTTTTGCCTATTGTAATTTTTTAAACTGGAATTTATAAAAAATGGAAAAATAAAAAGAGTGCTGAATTTAAAAACATACATTTGTAGGCATATCAATAGATTGAAATATAATCCAAAGTGATGAACCATATTCTTTTTCTAAAAAAAATTTTTAATTGTGTGCAATTCTACTGTAAAAATAATATTGGTTTCTCTTTAACTTTTTTGACTCCTTCAAATAAGACGTGCTTTGTTTTCTTCTTCATCTCCAATTGGGCTGTTAATTAGAATAATTTATAATTTTATGTTTGCTTTCCATAGAATTCCATGTATTAAATCAGTAATTTGTAAGCTTGTCTATCTATG
>NW_011891834.1:5554-6691 GCF_000151845.1 Pteropus vampyrus
CCTTCAAATAAGACGTGCTTTGTTTTCTTCTTCATCTCCAATTGGGCTGTTAATTAGAATAATTTATAATTTTATGTTTGCTTTCCGTAGAATTCCATGTATTAAGTCAGTAATTTGTAAGCTTGTCTATCTATGTCACCTTAGAGGTTTGTTAAAAATGCATGTTCCCAAACACCCAAGTGTGTTTCCTGACTCAAAATCATAGAAGTAGAATCTAAATATCTGAATTTTAAAAAATATTTCCCCAAGTAACATAGCAAATGTGGAAATACAGATTAAAGACTAAAATTCCAATAGGAGACATTTCTGTGTACTGCTAGTCTGCTTGTGGAAAGAAGACATGGGAGGGAGGATGCATATAGCAGGGGCTCAACCCCCCAGTCTTCGTGAAATATGTTTTTTTATACCCCTTTATATGAAATTAGTTAAGTATGTGGTAATGGAGTTTTACTTTTCCCTAAGAACTGCTCTCTTTTATTGTCTTGAAGAATCTCTTTTGGGGGTGAGGGGGAAGCATCATAGGCAGAAATAGCCTGTGGACATGCAGTGAGAGCTCTGGGCACTTCTGGGATGGTGTTTACTCATGCAAATTAAGGTACCAACATATGGATCGGAATTTGCTAAATATTGACTTTGGTTATTTTTCCTTTACTTAAGTTATCTTGGAATTTAGTCATACCTTTCACTTACCTTCACCTCCACTCTAAAGGCATCAGTACATATGAACAAGTTTTTATAGTCATACATACAGCTGTCACTATTTAAGGACCTGTCTACTACTGGACACAATGTTTGAATAGGTTTCATATATCACCAATAATAGATATTTCAACCTTCAATTTACCTGTGTAGCTCCAAAGAATCCTTCCAACATCCATATTCTCTTCCTGAAAAAGATAAACCTATACACATCTCTGTAATCCTCAAATGCATAATATCTATGCTCTCCCACCTTTCAGGTAATCTAATCTACTACTTTTGATGGACCTCAAACTTAAAACATCCAAAGATTTTCTCAGGGTTGTGTCCTGTGTCAACTCCTCTCACTCCCAACTTGGCAATTCTCCTCACACTTTTTGAAACCCATACATTCACACACAGACACAGACACACACACACACACACACACACACACAC
>NW_011891835.1:0-1846 GCF_000151845.1 Pteropus vampyrus
GGAGCTTCATTTTTGAGACTGGAAAGGAGAGGATACAGGTGGGGGACCAGGGCCCACATCGCTCTAGTGATCATACAGCGGAGAAAGCCGTGGGCTGGAGGGTAAGGAACGGGCTAAGCCCTCCCTCTGCTGCTGGCCGGGGACATGGAACACGGCTGAGCCTTCTTAGCCTTCCATTTGCCCAAGAGCAGAGCGAGAATTTTTTTTTTTAATTGAATTTTATTTATCTTCTATTAGTTTTGGGTATGTGGTACAGTGGTTAGACTTGCATGTGGTCCGGGAAGTGACCGCTGATGCTGCAGCATGTGTCCACACACAGCCGTCGCAGTGGTAGTGGTCACGCTCCCCACACTGCCCTCCGAGACCCTGTGGCTGTTTTGCAACTACTAAGTCGCACGTCTTCATCCCTTTGTCTTTTTCACCCAGCTCCCCAACCCCCGCCCCTCCTGGCAGTCAACAGTTCGTTCTCTGTATCCGTGAGTTTTTGTTTAGTTTGTTCATTGCTTGTGTCCCTTAGATTCTGCATGTAAGTGAAATCATAGGGTGCTTGTCTTTCTCTGTCTGACTTACTTCACTCAGCATAATACCATCTGGGTCCACCCATGTCGTTGCAAATGGTAAGATTTTACTTTTTCAATGGCTGAGTAATATCCCATTGTATATATGAACCATATCTTCTTTATCCAATCGTCTGTTGATGGGCACTTAGGTCGCTGCCATATCTTGGCTATTGTGAATAGCGCCGCCATGAGCATAGGGGTGCACAGACCTTTACAAATTATCGTCTTGGTTTTCTTTGGATAAATACCCAGAAGCGCAATTGCTGGGTCAAAAGGTAGTTCTATTTTTAATTTTTTGAGGAACCTGCAGACTGTTTTTCACAGTGGCTGCACCAGTTTGCAGATTGAGTGTTTTAATCTAAACAATCTGTCACTATGGACATCGATTTAGAGCAAGCATCCTTAACCGGGGTCGATCTGACCACCCAGCAGTGTCTACAGACATTTTTGGTTGTCACAACTGGAGGTTGCTGCTGGGTAGAGACCGGGGGTGCTGATAAACATCCTAGGATGCACAAGAAGCACTCGACAGGATTATCCAGCCCAAAATGTCAATACTACTATGGTTTATTAAACGAATAAATGAAGTGTGTGTGTGTGTGTGTGTGTGTGTGTGTGCGTGTGTGTCTGTGTGTGAAGAAAACCTCATCCAAGGACAGACATGTCTTAAGTTTTAGAACTTATTTTTAACTCAGGAAAAAATCGAGAAGATAAAACTTTCGCATGTATTTTAAAGAAATATCTTTCAGGATACTTTTTAGGAAAGAACCTCATGGTACCTGGCCATTCATGGAAGATGTCAAAATTCCGACCAAATGTATCACTTGCTTCAAAGATACCATGTTGATCTTTGAAAGAAAAAATAATTTTGTATTTAGTTTTAAGACTCTTTCCCAATGAACTGGTTTTATTATCTAGTTTTATTTGCCCACCTAACCTTATCATTATTGAAAAAAATGAAAATAAAAAAATGTCTCATGTGAACGATTGGCCTTCTCTCTCCTCTGCTTTTTGTCTTTATGTCACTGTGTACTAGATTTGGTAATAATTAAGCTTCATCCAGATGGAAGGGTGGATATCTACTGACAGAATCACCCGCAGATGCTCCATAAAATCCATCTGGCCGAGAGAAACGTGAAGCTTAGCTGTTCTTAGGTTAGACACTTATTATTTTGTGAATACAAAAAAAACCCCACCTTCTTCTTAAGAGTACTTAGGTTTAGTAAATGAAGATGCCCTGGCCCTTCATTGCCACTTGATTGTCACAACTGGAGGGTGCTGCTGGA
>NW_011891835.1:2663-3299 GCF_000151845.1 Pteropus vampyrus
ATGTCTTAAGTTTTAGAACTTATTTTTAACTCAGGAAAAAATGGAGAAGAAACTTTTGGAAAAAAACTTTTGCATGTATTTTAAAGAAATATCTTTCAGGATACTTTTTAGGAAAGAACCTCATGGTACCTGGACATTCATGGAAGATGTCAAAATTCCGACCAAATGTATCACTTGCTTCAAAGATACCATGCTGATCTTTGAAAGAAAAAATAATTTTGTATTTAGTTTTAAGCCTCTTTCCCAATGAACTGGTTTTATTATCTAGTTTTATTTGCCCACCTAACCTTATCATTATTGAAAAAAATGAAAATAAAAAAATGCCTCATGTGAACGATTGGCCTTCTCTCTCCTCTGCTTTTTGTCTTTATGTCACTGTGTACTAGATTTGGTAATAATTAAGCTTCGTCCAGATGGAAGGGTGGATATCTACTGACAGAATCACCCGCAGATGTTCCATAAAATCCATCTGGCCGAGAGAAACGTGAAGCTTAGCTGTTCTTAGGTTAGACACTTATTATTTTGTGAATACAAAAAAAAACCCACCTTCTTCTTAAGAGTACTTAGGTTTAGTAAATGAAGATGCCCTGGCCCTTCATTGCCACTTGATTGTCACAACTGGAGGGTGCTGCTGGA
>NW_011891835.1:5859-6503 GCF_000151845.1 Pteropus vampyrus
GTGACTATTTTGGAGCTTAATCGCGATCTCAGGAGGTTATGAAAGGCATCTGCCTTTTGCAAAGAAAATGGGTTAAAATAAAGAGAAAACAGTCATGTCCTCTTTGGGTCCTCTCCTGGTCTGTAGTTACAGAGGGGATGGATCTCTTCTGACCTGGGGCTCAGGGTCATCCCTGGCCTCAGGACCAATCTCCCTGATCAGGAGGCTTTGACGAGACTTGATACCGATTCCGCTCTCATCCCGTCTCTGATCTGTTACTTTGACTCCTTTGCCCCACCTGTTAGCATCATTCTGCGTGGGTTCTGGGTGAATGTCTCTAAACCACAGGTTCTGACCTTTGGAAAAGAGATGCCACGTTGTAAAAATATTTATAAAGCACCTACCCACGTTCTTCAGAAACACGGGGTCTGCAAAGTTCTGACACTGAGCGGTGGATCGCGTTTGATGTGCTCGGCCCTCCCGTCCCCTTGGCGCCTCGGCTCCTGGCGCTGTGAGACTCTCCGGGCAATCCTGGGGTGCCCCACACGGCTGGGCTCTTCCTTCCTGACGATGGGCCCCGAGGTGGGCAATGCTAGTGCTTTTGGAAGGGCAGCACCAGGGCTGCCTGAATCAGAATCCTGTGGGGTACCTACTCTGGGCGCCCC
>NW_011891836.1:0-2225 GCF_000151845.1 Pteropus vampyrus
ATATGTAAAAAAATCTTAGACAATGAGCAAGGTCAGAAAATAAAGTAAAAATTGTAAGGATTTGAAAGGATGAATAAAATTGTCATTATTTATACAAGGCTTTAGTGTGTGAATAGGAAACAGAAAGAAATCTACAGAAACACAAAGAAATCTAAAAGAAGTAATCATTTAATGATGTCACTGGATTCAAGATCAACATATAAAAATCAATTATATTTCTATATATCATCTAAAATAAATTTTGTTTGAAGTTTATAAAAATACAATTTATAGTAGCAAAACCAACATCAATTATTTAGAAATTAAATTTAATGAAATATGGATAGGATTTCTACACTGAAATTTATTTGCTGAGGTAAATTTTAAAAGACCCAAATAAATGGAAGAAATCATTATGTTCATAAATTAGAAGACTCAATATGTCAAAATGTCAGTTCTCCCACGGATTGATTGCTTAAATTCAAAGCTATCTCAGTCAAGATCCCAGAAGTACTTCTGTTTGTTTTATTTATGGAAACTGAAAATTTGATTCCAAAATTTATATAAAAAGTTTAAGGTCCAGGAAAACTTAAAACAAGGGAAAAAAACTTTCTCCAATAGATATCAAGTCTTGGCATAAAGATACATAATTAAAATAGTGTGGTATTAGTGCAAGGAAAGACAAGCAGGCTGATGGAGCAAATTAGAGTCTGAAAAGTGACCCATACATACTTACTCACTTACTTGATTTATGAAAAGATTGCCACTGCAAGGAAATGGGAGAAAATTGATTTCATGGTTTTTTATTTTCTCAATAAATGGTATAAGGTCAATTGGATATTCACATAGAGAAAATTCATCTTAACCTTTACTACACACTATACACAAAAATCAATTTTAGATAGATCGTAGATCTGAATGTGAAAGATAAAATGATTAATCTTTTTGAAGAAAATATAGGAGAATGTTTTCATGATCTTAGAGTAGGCAAAGATTTTTTAAATAGGACAGAAAAAGTACTAATCATAAAAGAACTGATTTAGAAAACTTATTAAAGTTAAGAACTTCTATTTGTAAAATATATATTTGAAAATAAGAAGGCAAGCCATAGAGTGAGGAGAGTATTTGTAAAACATAATTTCATTGAAAGCTTCATATCTAGAATATGTAAAGATCTCAGACAAGTCAATAAGAAGATAAATTCAATTTTAAAAAAGGGGCAGCAGTCATGAAGAAGCTATTTACAAAAGGGTTATCTGTATGGCCATTAAATACTATATCTAAAGGTGCTCAACTTCATTAGTCATCATAAACATGCAAATTAAAACTGCAGTGAAGTACCATAGCAAACCCACCATAACTGCTAAAATGAAAATTTCAAGGGTTGTCAAGAACATGGAACAACTGGAATTCTCATACACTGCTGCTGGAAGTATAAATTGGTACAATCATTTTGGGATCTGTTTGACAATATACTGAAGCTGAAATATGCATAACCAGGACCCAGCATTTCCATTCCTGGGGACATACCCAGTAGGTACCTACACTTTCAGGAATACTCATAGTGGTGCTATTTTTAATATTGTCAGACTGAAAAATTAAAAAAAAAAAAAACAACTAAATGCCCATCACATAAATAAATGGCAATATACTTTTAATATTATACAATAAGAAGAGCGAACAAACTGTTGTGCGTAAAACATGAGTCTCACAAACCTGATGCTGAGTGAAAGAAGACAGTCACCAAAGAGAACATGCTGTATCTTCCATTTACATGAAATTCAAAAGCAAGCAAAATTAATCTATGATATTAGCTGTAAAAATAGTGGTTAATTTGTAGGAAAGTATTCACTGGGATGGGGCATCAGGAAGGCTTCTGGGGGATCTGTGGCCTGTTAGGAACCAGGCCTCACAGCAGGAGGTGAGCAGTGAGCAAGTGAGCAAAGCTTCATCTGTATTTGCAGCTGTTCCCCAGCATCATGGCCTCAGCTCCACTTCAGATCATCAGGCATTGAATTCTCATAGGAGCACCTGTCCCTGGTGCCAAAAGAATTGAGGACTGTTGTTTTGGGGTACAGAAAATTTTCTATTTTTTGATCAAAGTGGTAGTTACATTTGTAAAAATTCATCCAGCTAGATACTTATACTTATGATGGATTTTTGTACACCTGTCATACTTCAAGGAAAGGTTTACTTATAAAAATATTGGTTCTGTGACTTACTAGCTTTTTGTTCTTTGAAAACTC
>NW_011891836.1:3915-6282 GCF_000151845.1 Pteropus vampyrus
CTTCATGATATGCCTATATAATGTATTTTTTAAAAAAGATTTATCGTGATATAATTTTTTTCAATTATAGTTGACTTTCAATATTATATTAATTTCAGGTATACAGCATAGTGGTTAGACATTTATATAACTTGCAAAGTGATTCCTCCAATAAGTTTAGTACTCACCTGACACCATACATAGTTATTGCAATATTATTTACTATATTCCCTATGCTCTATTCTACATCCCCATGACTGTTTTATAACTGCCAATTTATAATTCTTAATGCCTTCACCTTTTTTCACTCAGCACCCCAACTACTCTGCCATCTGGCAACCATCAGTTTGTTCTCTGTATCTATGAGTCTGTTTCTGTTTTGTTTATTCATTTATTTTGTTTTTTAGATTCTCTATATAAGTGAAATCATATGGTATTTGTCTTTCTCTAACTTATTTCACTCAGTCTTGTGGTACAATTGACATAGAACACACTGCACATACGTCAAGGGTATAAATTAATGAGTTTTGACATAGGTATATACCCATGAAACCATCACCATCATCGAAATTAAAAAAATTATCACCTGCAAAAGTCTTCTTCTGCCCTTGGTAATTCTTCCTTCCTGTGTCTCTCTACCTCCCATCCTTGTCCAACCACTGATCTGCTTTCTGTCACGATAGATCAATGCACATTTTCTAGAATTTCACATAATTTGAATCATATAGTTTTTGGTGGGGAGGCCTCGCTTATTTAACTTAGTACAGAGATTCATCCATGTGGTTGTATGTATCCAGTTCCTTTATTCTTATCACTGAGTAGTAGTCCATTGTGTGGACTACTATATTTATGCATATATCACACTATATTTATGCATGTATCTGTCGATGGATATTTAAATTGCTTCCAGTTTTTGGTTGTTACGAATCAGGCTTCTATGGACAATTATGCATAAATATTTTTGTAAACATATATTATTATTTTATTGGGTAAATATCTAGTAGTCAAATAGTTTGGTTATATAGTTTGTTTATTATTTAAAAAACTGCTAAACTGTTTTACAAAGTGGTTGTACGATTTTGGTTATAGAATTTTACTTTTCATCAGTGTATAAGAGTTCCAATTATTCTACAATATTTTCAATACTTGTTATTGTTTGTCTTTTTTTTTTTTTTACTTTAGCCATTATAATAGGTGTGCTGTAGTATATAATTGTGGTTTTAATTTACATTTTCTTAATGACTAGTGATGCTGGATCTCTTTTCATGTGTTTATTTGCCATCTGTTTATTATTTTTTTTTTAGTAAATTCTCTGCTCAGATCTTTTCCCCTGCTTTTGGAGGGTCATTGTTATATACTTGTAAAGTGTTAGGAACATATGGCTCTGGAAAAATAACTTATACTAGAGATATAACTGTGAACAATAATTGTGAACAATAACTTATACCAGAGGTTAGAGATATCTAACACCAACCAGCTTCATTTACTGAGGTTAATATAGTCTTACTTTACTTCTTTCTTCTCCAAAAACAGGTAACTTTTCATAGATTCCATAATATGCATGACAGCATTTCTTAGTCTTTCCTTGGGACAAAGTCAAGTCTGTGACCTTTTCTATAGAAAAATATTGAGTAGACAGAAAAGCTTTCATTGTACAGGACTAAATTCAAATGTTGGTTCTATTGCATGCTAGCTGTGTCACTGTGGGAAAATTACTCATGCCTCTGAATCTTAATTTCTTTATTTGGACAACTGGGGATGGGCATGAAGGGTATGCCCCTTATAGAGCTGTCATGAAGATCAAAGGAAGAAGGAAAGGGAAGGGTCCAGGACTGTGCTGGACTTATCTGTGTTGTTTTACACTTTTTTGCCTTTTTTTTTTTTTTTTTTTTACTGTGTAACTTGAGTAGGAGACAAATCAGAGATGTGAGTAGAGTTTGAGAAAATAAATATATAATATCCTTGGGGGACTCTTTTAAACATCCTTTAAGTATATGCCTTTATAATGATATACATAAGAGTAAATGTTCTGCTATCCAGAACTATAGAATGTCAATGAACAAAAGGTACCTGACACTATGTGTGAAACTTTGTATAAATCAGCACAGGGAATATAAAAGATAGAATATCTTCTTTCAAGTACTTGAAGTTTAGCTAGAGACTCAGAATATGCCCCATAATTCTCTCTCTCTCTCTCTCTCTCTCTCTCTCTCTCTCTCTCTCTCTCGGTTATTTCAAGTTATATGAAATGTTTACTATGACATAGAGGACCTCCTCTGACTAATGCTGAATGATGTTGATGTTTTTATGAAGAAAGGAGATGCTATTATTTGCTATAATTGGGTGGGGAGTAGATTGGAAAATTGGGATTTGAGAATTCTCAATACT
>NW_011891836.1:8557-10713 GCF_000151845.1 Pteropus vampyrus
TTTGATTTTAAAAGCAAGTGCAAAGCTATTGACAAACTCGGAACTTTTGGTCTATAAATAGCTCAATTTCAATATATGAGCCTTATTGTCTTCTCTTTGAAACCATTTATATCCTTTAATGTAATGCAACATTTTAGTCTGTCTTATGTTTAGTAATCTCTGTAGGTTGCTTGGTGTATTTAATTTTCAACCAATTTCAACATGAGCCATCAACATTAATTTTTTTTTTCAATTTTGGAGTTTGAGTCACTAAAATAATTGCTGGAGCTTAGGAGAGTTCGATGGATTGATTTCCATGATCTGCTACATATCTACTACATAATAAATGGCTACAATTGGGATATTGAGACATCCTATAAGGTTGATAGTACCTTATATTCAGAACTTTTTTTTTACTATTTTTGTTTTCACTATTGTTTGTTTTTCTGAGACAGTTTTGAAAAAAAATTATATAGGAAAGTAAGGTGTACTTAATGGCATTGCATGCATTAGAGAAATACTTTAGTTTGGGGGAAAACAATTAAAAGAGTTTCTTGCCCAAAGCTGGAGGTGCTCAATGTAGATAGTTCATCGTTATAACACTGGGTTCCTACTTGTGTTTCAGTTTCAATTTCCTTCTTCTAGAAAATGGGATTCAACAGAAGCAAGGTCCAAGAGACTGTGGATCCTGTTTAAAACACATTACTCTCAAAAAATTACTTCTCTGTAGACAACCTAGGAGAACCTACATCCTGTAAAACAAGCCCTCCCTTTACACACACACGCACGCATGCACACACGCACACAGAGAGGTAAATTCTCTTGACATTCCTAAATTGAACTCCTGCATAAGAATAAATAGTGGGCATGTGTCCGCCTGTCTGTTGAGGAGTAGAATATATGAGAGATTTTCATATCGTTTGACATTTTCCAAACTTGGGAGAGAGATGGCTGTGGAAAAGCAGAACTTGTCATGCTACCATGTGGCCAAAAGAAAAGAAATGAACAGAAAATGAAAGCTTTCCCTGGGCGCTACCAGACTCTGCTTCCGGCTCCTTCCTCCTGTGGCAAGCACGGATCATTAACACTGGTAACGTCCTCACTAAATCTGCTTGGAGAAAGTGACACGTCTAATTTGTTACCGACAGACCTACGGCTGGGGAATATGTTTAAAATGCATCGCTCTTTCTCCTAGACCCTTTGCTTTGCTGTGTGGTTTCTATCAGGTAGGCTTGGTATTTGGTTAAGACTATCTGTGATTTCATCAATCTCCTCAGCAGCCTCCCAGAGGAAAGGTCTGCTACCTGATCTCGCCCCTCTCTGCAGTCCCAGTAATAGCCTCTGCCAGCAAGCCTGAAGGTGCTGTGATTTGAAATTCAGAAGCTGGGGAATGTTTTCTTAAGCAAGTAATTACCATTAATAATCAATAGCTTTTAGCCTGATGAATAATTGTGACAGATCTGGGTAAGATTAAACTTGTTCTTTGAGACATATGGATGTGTCAATAACACTAGTTTTCATTAACTACAAAACATATTCGGGGCCTCATTTTGATATGCTTTAGAGTGATTTTGAATTAAACTAGGTGAGTTTAAGAACATAATGCAAATGGGGTCTGTGAGGAATGAAGATGAGTTAGCTTCGTGAAGGAAATTTTAAGTCATGTGACCTGAAATTGTAATAAAGTGACTTTTACGTGGATGAGAGTGATAGTCCGATCCCAATGCCAACAAAATTCAGATAAATGATTATGGATTTTACATACCATATAAAATATTTAGACTATACATTGGGCAAACTTTCTTTATGAGGTGGTCTTTAGCTTATGCAAGAAGCCGGAAGGGAAATGGATCAGGAATAAACCAGCTATTTACCCCTATACTTTGTGTCTCACTTCTAGTTAGATTTAGGGTACTGAGTCTTTGAAAGCCATTCATGGAATTCTGAATATTTTAGAACTGGAAGCGAGTTCCTCATAATGTCAAAGAAACAACAATATGCTGTGATAGATGTGGGGGTGGTGTCACAATTTAAGGAAAAATTCATGTTCTGTTTTGCTTTTACATTTATTTTTCTTTTAGCTTAATGTCAGCGGTTTCCTGATTTAGTTTTAGAAGTTAGTCTTTTACTATTTAGTGATTGTCCCTTCAGTCAGATCCAAAACATATGCACCATGC
>NW_011891837.1:0-676 GCF_000151845.1 Pteropus vampyrus
AGCCTCACCAAGGTCCATGAGTTTAGTATTTTTATGAGGACACTAATCCCATCATGATCAGTGGGTACCCCCTCATGATCTCATGACCTCATCTAACCCTAATTACCTACCTAAGGCCCCCTATCCCAATACCATCATGTTAGGGGTTAGTGTTTCAGCTTAACAACAGGACTTCTGGGGTGGCAGTGATGTTCTATAAATGGGTAGTAGTTCGGGTATACCCTTTTCAACCATTTATACACTTTCTGTATGTCCTATATGACATTTAAACAAATAAAATTATAGATCTAGATTAACTCGAGGATTTTCTCTTTGCTATCTCTATGACCTTCAAAAAGTCTTGGAGTGTCTTTCACCCTTGATTTACTCATGTATAAAATGGGGATAATCTCTACCTGATGAGATAGTTGAGAAAAGAGAAAATTTAGCACTTAGGCAGTGCCTGGAACAGAGTACAGCCAATGAATAAAAGTTTTAAAAAGTATTTCTTTTACCCATTTATTTCATTCATTCATTCACTCATCATACATTTGTCAAGTCTACTGTATGCTAATTAAGCAACTGGGCTGAGTTCAGGCTGAAGTTGGAGAGAAACTAGACAAATGTCTTTCCTCTTGGAACACATGAGACGCGAAGGCCCTCTGCTGGAGCCACAGAGAAAATCCGCCTCAGGTTG
>NW_011891837.1:3781-5556 GCF_000151845.1 Pteropus vampyrus
AGCACTGGAGGCAGTGAGCGATGGTCAGATCCTGCAAATATTTGAAAATAGAGCACACAAAATTTGCTGATGTATGCATGCAGAGTGTGAGAGAAAAGGAGTCAAGGATTCTTCCCAAATTTTTTCCTGAGCAACTAATAAGAAGAAGGTTAGAATCCAGACTCCTCTTGAAAAAGGCTCCCTATACCTGCACAAATTCACAAGCACGAGAGAACAGAAAAAAAAAAACCAGCAATGACATTTTGGCACCTGAAAAGCTGATGGACCAGGGGTAATGGCTTAGCAGAGCCAAGAAAGCCAAATCCTAAATCAAAGAAATTAAGAATCAGCCAATTTAAACAGTGCCATCCTCAAAAAGCTCAGGAATTCATGGCATCATGTACACTGATGAGTGACTACCTCTCCCAATGCAGGCAGAGGAACTGGGAGGCACGAGTCACGGTGAAAGTTGAAGATGTCATACCCGAAACAGCAGGAGTAAGGGAACTAGAGCCTACTTAGAGTTTAGACCCCAAGCCCTCTAATCTCATCAACTCCCAGGTGCTGGGCCAACTCTGCCCTCCAGGCAGGACTTTGGAAGAATCTTCCTTTATGGAGAACCCAAGCAGCCCAGGAGGAAAGGAAAACTGTGCTGACATTCGAAGTTCCCCAGTAAGACCATCCTACAGTGAAGCTTAAGTCAGCAACTCAGAACTCCCATCACCTGCCACCACCACCACCTTAAATACGTGACGATAAACAAGAATTGCTAAGTATCTAAGGAAAGCCTCATCGTAATTTTAGTGGAGTGTCGGGTAGGAATGCAATTAGGCGTTTGTGTTCTAGACACTATCTTTACCCAGAGTGTCTGTATGTTGTTATTCTTACCTGTCTTCTACTTTTTGTCATCTGCCCTCTTCTTTCCTGAAAAAAAAAAAAAAAAGGTGGTGTTCCAAGAGGCCCCTGATTTTGTTCTTTTGCTCTCATCTGCCTAAAACTCACCTCTGAACTATCGTAGAACTTAACCTCTTAGCGGGGGAAAAGTTCCATTGCCCTCCTATGGATTTCAGAACCATGGTCAGGGATAAAAATACACTCTATGGGGTGATGTGGGCTCCATCCCACACTCCTGATGGGAGTGTAAATTGGTGTCAACTTTCTGGGTTCCTGGATCTATCATAAATTATTTAGCCTACTGATGTTGTGAAAAGTGTCGAAGGTCTTGATTTTGCTTGTTTACCTTGGCCTCTGGCCTCAGTTCATTGAGCAAAATATGTACAGCAAAAAATACATTGCCTCTGCTTACAGGAACAAACAAAAAACAAAGAAGTGTTAGAATTATGATTAAATAACAAGCCATTAATCCCGGAGGCTGTAATCCTTAGGAAGAACTAATTCTGGCTATCTGTTCTTGTGCCGAAGAGGCAAAGAGGCATGGCGACTCTCAACTGGGTTCCACTTTAGAACGTGACACACACACACAGACACGTCTGCCCCCTTAAGAATACACACACATACGCACTCATTCACAAAGCCATGTTTGCTCCCCCCACACACCACACCTTCCTGGCTATCCTTCTACTCATATCACACACACCTGAGCCCCTCCTACACACCACGCCCTGATACTTCTGTACCACCCAGATGCTCATACTACAAACACGTGGGCGAGTGCACACGCATGCGCACGCATGTACTCTCCAACCCCACTGCTGCTCACACATAGACACATTCACTATTTTTCAGACATTAACACCAAATCTCAAAAGGTCAGAACTCTGCACATTAAAAAAAAA
>NW_011891837.1:7521-7941 GCF_000151845.1 Pteropus vampyrus
CGCCGTGACCCCTACATCCACCTGTTGCCACAAGCAACTCCGGAGGGGGTGGTGGCTTCAAGGGGACACAGCTTCCAAAACATGTCGCCCGAAGGACAGCGAAAACCTAAGCGTAAGAGAGGCCCCCGACCACACCTTTCCTTTCGGTGACTGGACGAACCGGGTGGCCTGCGGGGAGGCCATACCAAAGACCGAACGGGTCCAGGACGCCACTTTGGATCCTGGCGCAGTCACGAGTTGCCCTTCCTCCTGGTGATTGGATGAAACAGGCGGGCATCCCGGGAAGGGGCGTAGCTGGCCGAGTTCAGGGTGTGTTTGGTCCGCTTGCTGCTGTCAGTAGCTGCTAATGATTGTTTTGCTAATTCCTGGACCTCCGCGACCTCCTGAGGTACAGAAGGCTTACTTGCCATTGTAATGGAG
>NW_011891838.1:0-1357 GCF_000151845.1 Pteropus vampyrus
TTTTCATTTGAAATCATTTCAAACTTAACAGAAGTTGCATGAATAGGAAAAGTACAAAGAGCACGCACATGCCATTTACCCAAATATGTACTAAAATACTGCTGCTATTTTACCTCATTTTGCTTTATTATTTGTGCCTTCTCTGTGTATGTACATTTTTGTATATGCATTTATGCACACACATATAAACACACACCTATATGTAAAATTTTTTTTCTGAATGTTTTGAGAGTAAGTTACATACATCATACATGTCTCTGTACTCCTGAGTATCTCAGTGTGTATTTCCTGAGAATAGGGATATACTTTATGATCACAGTACAGTTATGGACTTCAGTGATTTTAACATAGATATAATACTTTTAATTTATCACTCTTAACACCAATTGATCCAATAGTGTCCTTTATAGCATTTTTTTCTCCAGTCAGTGTCCATTTTGGGATTAGGTATTCGTTCACTGGTCATATTCTTTAATCTGGAATGTTTCCATGGCCTTTCTCTGTCTGACAACACAGCCATTTTTGAAGAACATGGTCCTCCATGGCTATCTTTTTTTTTTTAGTATAATGTTTTTCCATTTTGGGTTTGTCTGATACTTTTTCATAATTCTAGTTTAACATTCTTGGTCATAATACTATATAATGGTGCTGCGTTCTCTCATAGTATGTTCTCATAGTATCACATCTGAAAGTACACAATGTCCAACTGCTCTCATTGATGATATTAATTTTGATTACTTAGTCAATTTTTTCCACTATACAGTTATTTTTTTCCCTTGCAAGTAATAATCACTCTATGAAGAGACACTTTTAGATCATACAAATGTTATACTCCTCTTCAAAAATTTCCACTAGATTAACATGATTCTTGCCTGATCTAATCTTTACTATGATGTAAGTTATAAAGAGTGATATTCTAACATCAACATTTTCTCCGCATGTACCAATCAACCAGCTTTCATCGTTTTACTGTAAGCAAGAGTCCCTCCCTTGCTTATTTATTATTTTTTACTGTTTTTACATTTCATTTATTTAGCATTTAATATACAGATTCATGACTTCCTATTTATTTCAATGGCTCCTAATTCATTAATGTTCCTCCTTATTTTGGTGCTAAATTGTTTCAAATCTGGCCAGCAGGAGTTGCTTCAAGCGGGCTCTTGTGTCCTTATGACTGCTCCCATCATTTTTTTAAACATTTTTCTATTTCTAGCATAACAAATATTCTAGGTTCGACTTTTAATTAACCTGCCCCAACCCTAGAATCAGCCATTTCTCTGAGGAGCCCTGGTTCCCGTTAGTGGGAGAATGGCATTAGAGATCAAGATCTTAGTGCTAAGTACGCTCATTGATGCTG
>NW_011891838.1:3067-4388 GCF_000151845.1 Pteropus vampyrus
TGCTGTCCTTTCAGACATTCTGAAAATGCAAAATGAAAGTAACAGCTAGAAATCCATGTATTTCCACATTGTAAAAATACTTAGATATATTTTTTAACTGTTTATAATCCCTTAACCTTATTTTCTAGGCAGTTGATGCTATTCAGGAGAACATTATGATTCAAATCTATTTTATTTTATGGAGAGTCTTTATAATTAATAGTTAAATCAGGTACAAGGCAAACTACTTTGTGCCATTCTCACTGGCCTCTGTTTGTGGTGGAGAAGAGAGAGGCAGTATAGCAAAATGGGCTTTAGGGTCAGACAATCCAGCTTTACCTCCTCTGCCACCTATTAGCAGTGTGATTTAGGGCAAGTTCCTTGGGCTCTCTAAGTTCCAGTTTCCTAACATTTAAGATGGGACTAAAAGAAGGATTGTCGACAATGAGAAATTAGGAAATATATGTAAAGCACCTGACACTGATTAGGATTCAAACACTGATAGCTGTTATTATGAATTGGGTTTCATCAATCACTAAGTCTTTGTTGAATATCTGGGACGTGGCCAACATTGTACTTAAAGTGGGAGAGATATTGAGTCATATCCACAAAGTTGGCATCCAAGTTTGGGGATGCTTTCTGTAGGTTAATAACCTTTTGGCCACTTCATTTTGGTATGTCATTCTCACCAATACTCCATCCATATTGACATGGTGCTCCTTATGCATTTGCCATCAGGGTCAATTCACGGGAGAAAGTCTCACTGCTATTTTACAGCTAGATTTCTCTTTCCTACCTAAACTGGTGTTACCAGCATCCTTAGTCACCATATTCCCAGGACTGGAGAGCTGCCTCCACGGGAGAAGTTAAAATAATGTACAATCACCTCTGAATCCACTTCCCAAAAGAGGTGCCAAACTGTTTTCAGCAACCATATATTTGATCCCCTTTACCCACTTCACTCTTCCACTACCCCTCTATATGTGACCTCCTATACCCCATCTACCTCCCCACTCCTCCCCCACCCCCTGCCCTCTGGTAACTACTAGTCTATAGTCTATGTCCATGAGTCTTTGTTTGTTTGTCCTGTTCCTTTGTTGCTTTTAGGTTTATATCCCACATATAAGTGATATCATGTGATTTTCAACTTTTTCTATCTGACTTATTTCGCTTAGCATGATTATCTCGAAGTCCATCCATGTTGTCGCAAATGGTTGTATTTCATCTCTTCTTATGGCTGAGTAATATTCCCTTGTATATATGTACCACAGCTTCTTTAGCCAATCATCTATCATAGGACACTTTGGTTGCTTCCATGTCTTGGCCACTGTGAATAATTCTG
>NW_011891838.1:5313-6847 GCF_000151845.1 Pteropus vampyrus
CCATCTACCTCCCCACTCCTCCCCCACCCCCTGCCCTCTGGTAACTACTAGTCTATAGTCTATGTCCATGAGTCTTTGTTTGTTTGTCCTGTTCCTTTGTTGCTTTTAGGTTTATATCCCACATATAAGTGATATCATGTGATTTTCAACTTTTTCTATCTGACTTATTTCGCTTAGCATGATTATCTCGAAGTCCATCCATGTTGTCGCAAATGGTTGTATTTCATCTCTTCTTATGGCTGAGTAATATTCCCTTGTATATATGTACCACAGCTTCTTTAGCCAATCATCTATCATAGGACACTTTGGTTGCTTCCATGTCTTGGCCACTGTGAATAATTCTGCTATGAACATTGGTGTGCAAATATTTTTATGGATATGATTTGTTAAGTATTTGGGGTAAATACCAAGTAGAGGGATTGCTGGATCATATGGTAGATCAATTCTTA
Organism: Pteropus vampyrus; assembly: GCF_000151845.1. NCBI lineage: Eukaryota > Metazoa > Chordata > Mammalia > Chiroptera > Pteropodidae > Pteropus > Pteropus vampyrus. The sequence continues at coordinate 5,763 of NW_011891838.1, forward strand.
GTTTTTTGAGGAACCTCCATACTGTTTACATAGTGGCTGTACCAATTAGCAGTCCCACCAGCAGTGTATGAGGGTTCCTTTTTCTCCTCATCCTGTCCAGCATTTGTAATTTCTTGTCCTGTTGATTATAGCCATTCTAACAGGTATAAGATGGTATCTCACTGTGGTTTTGATTTTCATTTCTCTAATAGCTAGCAATGTCGGGTATCTTTTCATATGTTTGTTGGCCATTTGTATGTCATCTGAACCTCCTCATTTTAGATACAGTACAAAGAAAGGAGCTCAGGGATATTGATGAATTTATCCAGTTTATTTGGATGTATCCATTTATATATATACATGACACTATATATATATACATATGCATACACATACACTCATGTAAATATACACATATAAAAAAGAGAATAAGTTCTATAGATTTTTTCCTTGTTTTTCTCGAAGATGACTCAGAGTTTCCTATTATAATTATTAGTGATTACAAACAATTTGCAAGTAACAGAAACCAACATAGGATAGCCCGAGTTATATGTAAGGTTTCAAGGACCTTGTGGAGCTTATTATGGTCAGCACTGGAGCTAAGAGGCAGGAATATAGACAGGACTCTATTCCTTTCCTCTACTGATTTCTGCATGTCTGTATTCATCTCTCTACCCATTTATTAATTCAAGTCATCCAACAAATATTCACTGAAATATTCTGTGCCTGGCATTGGTAAAAGTAGAGCCCTCACACTGGGCAGATATGTTATTCCCCAGTTCTCACAGACATTTCACTTCTCCAGGCTTACAAGTGTAGCCACATGAAGAGACTGATGAGCAGCCCCTTAGTCCTGACTGCCCCCTGACTCTGGCAAGGAGGGAGGCTACCCAGTGAAACAGGTTGTCCAGGTCTACTTCTATGAATCAGAAGGTAGACAACTCCAAAGGCTCCACTACAAGCATGCCATCTGATCCTTTTGCATCTCTCTCTCCACAATCCAGTACTTAAAAGGGGGAGAGGGGCACTCAGAACTAGTGTAGCTGACCAACTACATCTTAAAAAGCACAAATTTCAATTAAATAACAAAGAAAATTACTCAACTT
>NW_011891839.1:0-737 GCF_000151845.1 Pteropus vampyrus
GGAGTTAAAGGAATTCGTCCGTTTCAACCTCCGTTGCTCTCGCTGGCCTCAGGGGTACGAGAAGCACTTACTGATCCCCCCACCCCAGAGGCAGACATTAGTCTTGGGAAAGACGAAGCTGTGGGTTTGTCAGCTGCGTTACCAGCTCGTCTTGACGTAGACACACTGGCGAGGCACGCACGCCCTTCCACGGGGCGCAGCAGGGTGGGAAGCCCCCTTTGACACCCATACTTCTGTCTGGGAGGGAGAGAAATGGGGCTCCCCGTCACGCGGGCCGCCCCGGGCTTGTCCTTGGTGTGCATGCGTGTCGGATGACGTGACTCGGCCCAGGAGGCCCGGAGTCCTGCTGCGCCCCACAGACCAGCCGACGTGTTTTCTCTAAGAACCGAGTCCAGGACCGGATGAAGGGGAGACTTTTCCCCGAGACGGACGGTCACAGGGCAGCAGGCCGAGGAGCGAGCGTCCTGGCTTGGTTGGGACCTGAGGATGTGGCGGGCAGCGGACAGAGGAAGCTCGGGATCAGTGATGCTGGCTCCTGGGTGGACGGTGCCGGGGCTGGCGGGGGTCACCCCCAGGCCGGGCGCTGTTGAGGGCCCACAGAGACGGGCTTGGCTGGAATGCACGTGTGCCCCCTCGCTTTGTCCCACAGACTGGAGAGACGGACTCATCCACTTCACTCTTCTGATTTTTCTAGAATACAGGCTTCGTCTGTCTGTATCTGTTGATTCTGTTGGAAG
>NW_011891839.1:4282-5429 GCF_000151845.1 Pteropus vampyrus
AACAGGTGAGGCCGAGGGCGCCGGCACCTGCCCTGCCGTCAGCCTTCAGAGCGGGCGGGTGGCCTTAGCGAGCGGAGTGACTTCGTGGCGGGGCCCGCCTGCCTTCGTCACCTTCTGGGGGCGGGCCAGAGGGGTGCAGGTCAGGGGGATGCAGGTTCTAGGGACCGAGAGATGAAAGGTTTTAGGGAGGACGGTGCTGCCAGGCGGCCGCGCAGCAGCGAAACGCGTCACGTTGACCCCGGCTCACGGCCGTCCCCAAGTCACACTCTTCAGGGACATGGGGCCTTTTTTTTTTTCACTCATAACAAATTTTAAAAATGTAGAAAATACAGATAAGAAAAGAAAACGGAAGTCGCCCACGTCGCCAGCACGCGGCGTCGGCGTCTGGGTGTGGACGTGGCGCGGCTCCTTCCTGGGCGCAGAGGATGTGTGGCCGGGCGGCGGGTGGTGTGCAGAGGATGGACGGGGGGCGCGGCCGGGGCTCCAGGAAGCCGCCCCGGCCCATGGGGCCGCCAGGGCCCGTGACCCCGGGGCTGCCGTGGACTCTCGCTTCTCCTCGGGGGCAGCGAGGGGACTTCAGAGGAGAGAAGCGACCCACTAGCTCAGGTGTCAAAGGGTCGCTCTGGCCGGGCGCGGAGGGCGGGGCGGACGTTAGGGAGCTTCCTGGAGTGTGAGAAGGGGGACGGGGTGGGCGGCTGGCGAGGAGCGGGGACCGCACAGGTTTTGGAGGCAGAGCCAGTAGGATTTGCTGAGGGACTGGACTTGGGGTGTTAGTGAAAACGAGGCATCAAAACCAAAGTCCTGGGCCCATGCGTCCACGGGGACACGGCCGGTGGGTGGGACACGGCTCGCGTTGTGGGGAGTCTCCTCTCTCAGGGACCCGGGTGTCCTGGCCCCCAGCTGCCTTCTTCAGAGTGATGTTCTTTGATGACATTTTAATAGGCAACGAGCCACAGCGTGCAGAGGCTGGCGTGCCTTCTCGTTGCGGAGGGCGGGTTTGTGCCCGGGACACCTGTCTCTAACTGGGGGGCCCGTGACTGTGGGGGTTGGGCGGGTCTGCTGGACCCCGCCCGTGGCTCCTTTCCAAGCTCCATTTTAATCTCTATATTAAAAAGAAATCTATTCTCCCTTCTCAAGTACGAACGAA
>NW_011891839.1:6597-7967 GCF_000151845.1 Pteropus vampyrus
TTCTGTCCGGTTGATGCATTTTAATGCGAAACCTGCAAGACATGTACAGAGCTACAAAACTGCGAAGCGTCTTCGATACGTCGTCTTACCCTTCCGTTCCTGGCCGTGCGACGTGCGGGTCCCGGCTGGCTGTGCTCCAGCCGCTTGAAATGCATCCTGTGTATTCACTGTAGCGTCGCCAGGTGGGACTCACAGGCGGGCTCTGCGGAGAGACAGGTCTGAGACGTGAGCCCCAGCTGAGGCGGGGCCCCAGCCGGTCTCGGCACCGTCCCCCGCGTTTCGCCCCGACTCCCGAAGGAGAGTGGCTGGAATGGCAGCGTCCCGTCTGCCCGGAGCCTCAGACCCTTCAGGGGTTCTGCGGGAGAGGCGGCGGCGGTGGCGGCAGCGTCCCCTGCGGTTGGCACACAAACACCGGACGGGACGCGTCGCGGGCCCGTTTTCGCTGTGGTTTAAAAACTGCCAAAATACAGGCACCAGTAGCACGCTGAGGAGGCGCAGTTTACAAACTGTGGGACCCCGTCTGAAACCCTGACTCTGAACGGTACCGGGGGCTTCGAGGGGCATGCTCGGGAAGACGCCCGGGGCCCTCGGCCCTGGTGTCCGTCTGCGCCTTCTCTGCAGACTGGCTGTCGCAGGAGGTTTTGATCGCCACAGCTTTGGTGCCCTGGCCTCCCCCCACCTCCCGGGGGCTGAGAGGCCTGGCCGCCCGCCCTCCTGCGTCCCCGTCCTGCCGCGGGCCGGCCGCCCCCCGAAGAAGGCCTTCCTGTTTGCAGAATGCATTCGTGCAAACACAGCGGATTCACGCTTCAGAGGAAGCATCACAAACAGCGAGATGAAGACGTTCCGGCAACACCGCAGGGTCCGGAAGAGAAGCGATTCTTTCCGTCGCCCCGGACCGCAGCCCCCGCACGCGGCGAGTTCCGCGGTCGCCTGAGCCGGCGTCAGGTAGACGAGCACGGAAGGGTGATGCCTAGTGCTGGCGGGACAGTGCGTCACGGGAGTTTTATGCGTCTTACAGTCACTACCCTGGGACACGGCTGTCCCTGCCGTGTTTGGAATCTGCGTGGCGAGTGGCCCCGATGAGCTCGGAATCGTCGCTTCGTTGGTGGGCCTTGCAGGTTGGCTTGTGCTTGTCCAAGGTGAACCCCAAGCGATGGGCTCGGTCTGAGCGTCTGAGGCGCCGGGCTCCGTGTGCGAGGTCGCCCCGGGCACTGCCTGGCACGCTGGCGCTGGCCGGGAACCTCACGGAGCAGAGGACCGCGTTCTTAGTGGCCGGCGCGGGTCTCTGAACTCGCTCTCTCCTCGATTGATACACTGTGTGTTTTTGGTAAAGAAAACGTTTGCAGCGCCAATTGCAACGTAGAAGGAAA
>NW_011891840.1:0-2422 GCF_000151845.1 Pteropus vampyrus
CACTAGAAACTGCAACCTTTGCAATTATTTAAATTTATGATGAAAAATTTTAGATGTCAATTTAAAAACATATGTGGAGTACATAGCTGTTTTTGTTTTATTGTATTTTTTTAATTCTTAGAGAGAACATGCAAGCAAAAATGTTTAAAGACCCCTAGCCCAAAGAAGAAAGTCATCTCTGATTTTAACAAGAACCCTAGATGGATATATAACCTCCCCCTCCCCAACTAGAATTATTAAAAATTAGCTATCTTTCTTTTATTATTACTCATTATTAAGGCACAATGTATCTCTGTTCATTCAGCATATCACATTATAGAGGTTTCCAGAAGTAAAGGTCTATATACAAGTTATTCCAGGTATGGATACATAAGTGAAGAGGAAACTAACATCTATTGAGCATTTATTATTTGCCAGGCTCTACATAAATTATCTTATTTCTTATCTTAATTCCTTACAATTATACTTCAAGGTACATGGTATTATATTGATCCCATTTGTTAGCTAAAAAACAAAACTGATACCACCTGTGTAGGTAATATACTTACACCCATATAGCTTAGTATGCAGAACTAGAATACAACCCCAAGACTGTTTCACACCAAAGCCTATGTACTTTCTATTCTCTGCACTGCTTGGTTCAGCTTTCTTATATCTCAGGCCTGTATTTACATGTATTGAGTCCACAACATGCAATTATTCTGGTACCTACAGTCATAAGACTTAGTTCCCCTACAATCATCCACTGACAAGATAGTTAAACTACATAGCAACCAATGGTGCACCAGCGCCAGCCACACCAAACAGATGACAGCACAAAGATAGGTAAAGGGCTACCTGGGTTTACCAGGTGAAATCAGCCCTGACTATACCTAAAACCATAGCGTTTTTAGAACAACTGAAAAGGATAAACCTGCCCAACCTCCTCATTTTTCAAATAAAGAAGCTAAAGACTACGAGATTAACAATCTGCCAAATGTCAGTTACTGACTGGGCCAGAATAGAACACCAGTCTCCAGAATCTCCTATATTTCAATGATTTTGATGAGTGTGTGAATGACTGACATAGTTCTGCTTTCTGTTTTTTAGAATCTAAAAGAACTTGAGGTGGCTTCACACATACAATCTCCAGAGCCAGGGTGGTTTCAAATAAGAAATTAAAGGTTCAGAATAAATCTGTGAATTTCTGTTAAATGATTCCAGTTAGGCGAGACAACCCTTGGTTAACCTCACAGATTGCAAGGACCTTGTCAGTTTACAATCCCTTATTTTTTCCACCTAGTCTTCCTAGGTGGTCTCCCATCCAAGAACTAACCAGGCCCGACCCTGCTTAGCTTCCGAGATCAGACAGGATCGGGCTTGTTCATGGTGGCATGGCCGTAAACTGATTCTTGTTCTGATACCTGCCCTGCTTCTCTTCCTTTTATACGTCATCATCCACTACTTGCATTTTACCAGCGGGGAAGGCTGCATCTCACGGGGCATACAAAAAATTCGGGGATCTCGTTAAATTGCAATCTGTTTCAGTAGGTCTGGGGTGAGGGCCAAGATTCTGCATTTTTAACAAGCTCCTAAGTGATGCCGGTGTTGCTGATCAGCAGACCTCATAATTAAGCAGGAAGAATTTAAACAACATTGTATGAAGAGTGTTGCTTTACAAAAGAAATTTTCTAAATTAAAAAACAGGAAGAAAGACTGGATAGTGTTTAGGATTACCCAAATTAAGACAATCTCTAAAATCAGTATTTCTGAGCACCGACCTCTAACCAGTAAGCAAGCAACTTCACCTGAAGTATTGGGAAATAAAATTATCAAGCCTCTTTAGCCAAAATACACACACATGCACACACACACACACACACACACACACGTGTGTGTGTATATGTGCATAAAATGAACATACTTATCCTGGACGACATTATCTTTTATACTTTAATAAAAGTAATGATGCTTCTTAGAATACCCATTAGAAACATATACTGCATTTTTCTCATGGCTAGCAATTCCTGAGATTGTATTTCTCTTGGCTCATTACTCTTCACACTGCTTTCTAAAAACAACTCTACCACCAAGTGGACAATACAAAAATTAGTTTATATGATACAATATTCAGGCTTTTTCCAATTCCATTCTCCAACTTCACAGGTTAGTGAAGGCTTATTAATCCTGGGCTAATTAATAGAGCTCCAACAGGGCTTACTACTTAAAGATGGACAACCTCAAAAGATATGTCATATTAAAGAACCATTTTCCAATATCATTTAAACAATGGCACCTGAACAGAAAGACCCTGCTGATTGGAGAATGTATAACAACAGATAAATATTTCTTTCATGGACACCAATGATTATAATGCACGGTTAAAGCAGTTGTCTAACATATGAACTCATGTTAAGTATTAATTCACAACCACAGATGTTGA
>NW_011891840.1:5606-8058 GCF_000151845.1 Pteropus vampyrus
CAAAAGCTACATTTGTATTACCTTTTATATTTATATATGTGGTTACTTTATTAATGTTCTGTATTTCTTCATGTAGATTTGAGTTACTGTATAGTGTTCTTTCATTCAGTTTTTCTTATATTTAGTTTTTCTTACAATTAATTTTTCTGGCCATGTCTTATTTCTCCTTGCCATATATAGAATTCTTGGATGACAAGTTTTCTTTTTTTCTTGCAGCACTTTGTATATGTCATCCAACTGTCTTCTGGCCTCCATGGCTTTTGATGAGAAAGCAACTGTTAATGTATTGAGGTTCCCATGTATGTGATGAGTCTCTTCTCTCCTGCTATTTTCAAGATTCTAGCTTTGCTTTTGGCTTTCAGCAATTTGACTATGATGCATCTAGATGTGGATCTCTTAGTTCACCCTATGTAGAGTTTTTTTGAACTTCTTAGATATGTAGATGAATGTTTTCCACCAAATTTGTGAAGCTTTTAGCCATTATTTTTTCATGTATTTTTTCAGCCCATTTCTCACTCTCCTCTCCTTTCGAACTTCCATTATGCTTATGTTGGTACATTTGTTGGTGTCCTACTGGTTTGTGAAGCTCTGTTCATTTTTCTTCATTCTTTTTTCTTTCTGTTCCCCGGACTAGATTATATCAATGTATTATCTCCAAGTTCCCTGATTCTTTTTCTCACCGTTCAAATCTGCTGTTGAGCTCTTATAGTAATTTTTTTCATTTATTTTTATACTTTGAACCTCTAAATTTTCTATTTATTTCCTTTTTATGATTTCTTTCTCTTTATTAATATTCTCTATTTGGGGATATGTCATTATCATACATTAATTCTTTCGATATGGTTTGCTTTAGCTCTTTGGAATATTTTTAAAAACTGATTTCAATTCTTTGTCTTTTAAGTCCAACATCTGGGTTTCCTTAGGAACAATTTCTATTGATTGCTTTTTTCATTGTATGGAGCATATTTTCTTGCTTCTGTGTATACCTCATAATATTTTGTTAATAACTAGACATTTAAAATAATATAATGTGACAACTCTGGCAATCAGAGCTGCCCACCCTCACTTATAGAGTTGGTTGTTGTTGCCACTTCTTATAGTTGTTTGTTTATTTAATAACTTTTCTAAACTAATTGTGAAAAGTCTACATTTTTGTCATTTTAGTGTTTCTACTTGGTTAGCTTATTGGTCAGCTAATGAATGAACAGAAATTTTCTCTTAACCACCTGGAGCCAATAAATCTCCCAGACTTTGCTGTGAGTGGCTCTGTGTGGGTACTGGGGCAAGCCTTTGAAACTCAGTTTACAATTCCACTTTAGCCTTCGCTTCCTGCTTGCATATAGAATCTCAAAGTCAACCAGAAGTAAGAGCTTAGGGCCCTTTCAGGTCTTTCCTAGGCATACTCACAGCTCTTCCATGTACATGGCCTTTTAGATTACCAAGAATATGTTGGAGCTTTCCAAAGCCCCTGTGAGACATTGCATTTCACCAGCTATTCCTTTTAAGCTCTTTGTCAGTCTATTGTTTGCACCAACTGTTAACCATCACCTAAGGCATCTACAAAGTTAAAAGCTTGCCTATAATTGTTTTTGACAATGCCCCTGTGTGGGGAGAAGTTTTTTAGCATTGCTTGAACTCTGAGTCAGCTCTGTAAGTGAAGTCTTCCAGGTAATCACCGGACAGGTCAGATAAAAACATTTCTATGAGAATGAGGCTTCGAAGGAATTCCAAATACATTCTGCTCTCTGTTGTGGCTACCGAGCTACCCTAGGAATATGGGCTATGATTTTTTAAGGCTATTGCATAGCTGGAAGGGGCAGGGGGACTAGGGCAAGTTAAGATGCCACAGAACTCACTGTTCTTACAAAGATTCAGCCATTTTTCTCGAATAAACGGTCCCCAAGTTACTGCAAGCCTTTGGTTAATTTCTAGAGTTCTGAAAAAGTTAATTCTGAAAAATGTTGCTAGTTTTTTCATTGCTCTTATGGAGGGAAAACTTTTTGGAAGTCCTTTATTCTGCCTTTTTTGCTGACATTCTACCATAATCAAAACCATGGCTAACTACAAAAGCATTTGTAGCCAGACACCAGCGACACACCATGGAAATGAAGAGTTAGGAGCTGTGAGGTAATGAAGACATAACAAAGAGCCTGTGTCTTCTGTGAAATTGCCCCATAAAGCTCATTCAGAATATCCACTAATTCCCAACACCTCTTCATCCTCCTTTAATTAAATCTTCTCTTCCTTAAACACCAGCGCCAAGATAAATGAGAGTAAGCTAATTCAATCTTATTGATTCTGTTTTGTTTAATCGCTAGTTACTGTTTTGTTTAATCACTAAAGATTATTTTCTACTATTTCTATTTCAAATGCACCTTGAATTACATTCCTACGGAGAAATGTGCTCTACATTCCAAACAATCACCTTAAAACTTTTTAAACCCAACAGATT
>NW_011891840.1:10090-11859 GCF_000151845.1 Pteropus vampyrus
TGGATTTTGTTAACTAATATCACCATAATAAAAAAAAATAAAAAATAAATAAAATTCCTTGAGGAAAAAAATAAATAAAAATAAAATGCAGCCACCTAAATTGTGTCCATCACCATGTGAGAAGATGGAGATAAAAAGACTGGTAATACTTGGCCTCTACTTTCAGGAACCATACAAGTTAAAGAAAGGAAACCAATATATATAACACATTTCTCAAAAAGGAAGGATTTTAGAAAATTACTGTTACATGTGCCTTGAATGATGATTTAAATATGTTCACTGAATCCGTAATGAGATACCTCATATAGGCCAGGCTGTGCTTTCTTAAATGTGCATCTTATTGGAGATATTGGGTTATATGACAATAGGGACTCATAATGATATTAACAGCCATGCATTATGGAACACCTACTGAGAGCCAGTCACAATATGCTTTATGTATGTTAGTTCATTTTATGAATTAGATTCAGAAGTTAGCCTAAGGAAGAAACTGAGGTTCAGAGATGGTAAGATTACTCAACTAGAAAGTGGTAAGGTCAGCATTTAAATCCAGGTCTGTTTGGCTTCCCACTACACTACCCTCAATCATTACCCAGTTTCCACAAATATCATGGCTACCTGAGGTTATTCTCCACTTGGCTGCTGAGTATAATGGAAAAGCTTAGTATGATATTCAACAATAGTATCCTACATCATGCTCTCAGTGAGCAAAGCACTATGTGCTCTGTGAAACTCCTGGCCTTAAGAAGTTTACAATATAATGGAGCAAGGGCTATGTACAAAATAAATTAAACATAGCTAATGATTTTCTACATGCCAAAAACGGCCAGTTTGAAAACATAATGGGGAAAAAATTCCATTAACAAAAGCAGGCAAAATATCAGAGAAAAAAATATATTTAAAACTTTGTCAAGCCTTTATGAAGAAACTTATAGAGCTTTTACAGGAAGACATAATAAAGAATGACCAGAAAGACAACCTACATTTCTGGATGAAAAGACTCAATATTCTAAATATATTAATTCTCTCCAATTTGTTAAATTTAAAGCAATTTGAGCTACTGTTATTGAATCATTGTGATAGCAGCTCAGAAACAGGCATATAAATCAACTCTAAAATCCAATTTACATGTATAGAGGATAATTCAGTCTATGGTAAAAGTGGCGTTTCAAATTAGTGAGGAAAGGACAGTGAATAAATTGTATGAAACTACTGGCTATACACTGCAGAAAACACAAATTCCTACCTCACAAGAGACACAAAAACAAACTTCAGGTGGATTAACGATTTAAACATTAAAGCAAACAAACAAAAGTAATAGAAGAAAAATAAGGGATAATTGTTATATGGGGCTAGTAAAGGAAGCTTTGCCTAAAATGACCCTAAGGTCCAACATTATAATAAAAAATACTCACATGGTCAACTAGGTAAGCAGAAAATATGTCTGCAAAAGAATAGATACCAAAAACAAAAAGAACATGATAAGCCTCAGAGGAAATATTTGAAAAATGTATCACCAGTCAAAGAAAACAACATATTATAAATTTAAAAAACAAAAAAAAAAGGTTTCGGAAAAATATGTATGCATGTGTTCATCAATGTTAAATACAAAAAGACATTAAAAAGAAAAGGCAAATATAAATTAGATTATTGCAGTGGTTATTTTTATGGGATAGTAAAAATAGAGGGGCCTTGACTGGTATATTGTTTGAATTTCTACAGTGATCACACACTATAAGAAAAAAACTGGGGAGGTTCCATAGAGTAGT
>NW_011891841.1:0-347 GCF_000151845.1 Pteropus vampyrus
GCAGCCCCAAGCACCAAGGCTCAGCGGCCCTACATCACATCCACCCTGGCACCGGGCACTGGGTCTCACCGCCCGCCCGCCCGCCCTGCCATCTCACGTCCTTGGCCCCGGGCTGCCCTAATCCCAGTCTCGTGTCCTGAAGCCAGAAGATAAGGGGCAGCTGCAGCCCCAGATAAAGAAGGCACAGCCACAAATCCGGGGCGGCCCTGGCAGCAGCGGGCACCAAGCCCGGGCTGCACCTGCCTTGCTGCTGCCAACCCCATTCCGCCTGGCAGAGAGGGATGGAGAGAGGGCCAGGGGAAGTGGAGGGGAGGGCCAGGGGGAGATGGAGGGGAGGGGCTGGGGGA
>NW_011891841.1:1161-2386 GCF_000151845.1 Pteropus vampyrus
TGGAGGGGAGGGGCTGGGGGAAGGGGCAGAGAAGAGGAGAAAGAGCCAGAGAGATGCAGAGACACACAAGAAAGAGAAATGTAGCGAGAGATGAGACAGACGTAGAAGGAAAGAAAAATGCAGAGAAACACAGAGAACGAAATACAGACAGAGCCCCCCCAAATTGGGACAGAAACAGTAAAAATAAAAGAGCAAGACAAAGGCAGAGAGGGCTAATGACCGAGCAGAGCGCCAGGGGCGCCTCCCCAGCCCCACCCCGCCTCCACTGGGTGCCTCAGTCTCCCCACCCGCTCAGGGGCCCCAGCACCACCTGCCTCCTTCCTACTTTGAAGAATGACCTCGGATCTGGTTCAGGGTTGGGGTACACCTTTCTTAGTGTCCCCACACTCTCCAGGGTGACTTCTGGAAAGGTTTCCGACACCGGCCACAGCCTCAGTGAAGATGGGACCCCTAGAGCAGGACCTGACCCCTCCATGCCTCAGTTTCCCCAGCCATGATAAGATATATTCACTCAGGAAGTGCTCATTGAGCACCTACTGTGTGCTAGGCCCTGTGCTGGGCACTGGGGACAGAGTGACCCAAGAGGACCCAACTCCCACTCTCTCTGGGTTCACAGTCCAGTGGGGAAGACAGGTGTGTGGCCAGGTAACTCCAGGATGATCAGGGTGAATGGGGGACACTCTGGCAGCTACAGAGCCTGTAGGGAGTGCTGGACCCATCCCTAGCAGGGGCCACTCAGAGAATCTTCCAGAGGAAGAGGAGATGAGTGGAATGAGCAAAGTGACTGGGAAAGGGAACAGACTTCCTGGAAGAGGGAACAGCATATGCGAAGGCCAGGAGGTAAGACTGGCTCATGGGAAGTCTGGAATGAACTCGGTGCTTGAGTTTAGGGAGTCAGGGGCAATAGAGGAAGGCAGCAGGGGCTGGGGCGTGCAGGTCCGGAGCTGGGGCAATAGGGAGCCAGGGGAGCAGGGGAGAGCCAGGGTGAGACTATGTTTTAGAAAGGGCTGTGGGAGACTGGGCCGTTGGGGGCAGAATGGGAGATTGAGGCCTGGAAGGTGGGGTGACAGGAGAAGGGACAAACCGGAGAGGCTCTGGAGGGAAAGTAGGCAGGACGTGGGGACCGACATGCTGTCAGGGGAGAGGCGGGAGGGGAGAGTGATGCACCGATCGCTGGCTCAGGATGGCACCTGGTCAAGGGACCACTGCAGCCTGTGGATTCAGG
>NW_011891841.1:3581-5013 GCF_000151845.1 Pteropus vampyrus
AGGCCTGGAAGGTGGGGTGACAGGAGAAGGGACAAACCGGAGAGAGACTCTGGAGGGAAAGTAGGCAGGACGTGGGGACCGACAGGCTGTCAGGGGAGAGGCGGGAGGGGAGAGTGATGCACCGATCGCTGGCTCAGGATGGCACCTGGTCAAGGGACCACTGCAGCCTGTGGATTCAGGTGAAAGTGGGAAGAATGTCCGTCCCCTCCATGTAAGGTCAGAGAGAGAATGAGTTAATGCATGAAAAGGGCTCACTGGTACACAGGAAGTACTCAATAAGGGTTTACCTACTGGTAAAAAATTAATATTGTTGTTAAAATAATATAATGATAATAAGCAGTTAATATGTTGTTAATATTAATACCACAGTTATCGATGGTCAGTCCACAGCCTCCCCTTACAGGAAGCCTTCCTGGATTGCCTTACAGAGAGCAGGGCAGGCCACTGCAGTGCAGAGCCAGGGAGCCCTGGGAGAGCTCTCCTTTGAGGCGGACGCCCAGAGAGGGAAGGCCAGATTCCTAACCTGTCGTCTCCCCAGACTGGTTTGAGGTGCCTGTGGGACAAGGGGAGACTACTGGGCAATGGGACGGGCACCTCGGGTAGGAGGAGTGAGTTCCTGTCCCTGGAGGTGGGTAAGGCAGGCTGGGCAAGAAGTCTCTCAAGGACTGCTGCAGTTTCTTCTAGTTTGAGATTCCTGATTCCACCGTTTTATTCCCAGATTGTCCTACAGAGGGCAGCCGAGGCCAGAGATGGAGACCGACTGCTCTGCCCCGCCCCCCACCACTTACATTTTCTCCCAGGTCTTGGAAAAGCTGGTTCTCAGCCTGTTGTGGCCTCAGGCGAATCCTTTCCCTCCTTGCGCCTCAGTTTCCCCATCTATTGTGCAAGGAGCACAGTCCCTCCCCAGAGGAAGCTCTGTCGAGTTTAGCAGAGAAACGCAAGGGCATCTCAGAGATTGGTTGCTCCCGCCCAGGACTGCATTCATGTAATTCTGGGCAAACGACAGTAATAGAGTAATAACGACAGTAGTCGTTAACATTTATTGATTGTTATTTCTTAAATGCTTATCTTTCAATGTAGGGAGGGGGCAAGAGAACTAAAATGTTATATCAAGCTACATTCAGACTGCGACGTACTGATCGGCTCCGCGGCCAGGACACCTGCAGAACCAAGGCAGGTTTCTGCTGCGACTGCTGACGACCCCTCTCCCCACACCTGTGAAGGGGAAGCAGGAAAAACAGTCTTGAAATGGCTACCCTATAAAAATAAAATCCTTCGTTTCCTATGGCTGAAACCACAGGGAACCCTGTGGATTAAAGGCTGGGAGCTGCCCGCAGGCCTTTTCACGCTACACACTCCTGTCCTTCCTGTGTGTCCATTTCAAAGGAAATGGGTAAACAAAGTCTTTAAACTGTAACTCACAGGAACTAAA
>NW_011891842.1:0-5740 GCF_000151845.1 Pteropus vampyrus
GGCGGGTCCCAGACGAGGACGCTGCCGGCGAGGTATTACCAAGGTCACGCCAATAGACTTAATTAAAAAGAGAAAACTTAAAGTACAGTCGTTTTTCCAAAGGCTTTCTTTCCTGTCCGTTTTTGTGTGGGAGCGACAGGGTTCAGAGAGTGAACGTGACAAACCGAAGGAAAGGAGGCCCAGAGAAGAAACTCTCGAAGCTCTCGAAAGAAAAAGGCTTCAGATCAGATCAAGCGACACCCGTGTGCAAGCACGGTAGGCGCGTGGCTGAGGCCCAGGGGTGCCGTCCGCATCGCCTTCCGGGTGGCTTGAGCCCCCGTCCCCCCCACGTCACCGCTTCGGCGTGGTGCACGGTGCTTGTCTGATGCTCGTCGCCGTCACGCGTGAGTTTCCTCTTGCTCTGTTCAGGAGCGTCGGTCCCTCTCACATCTGGAGAGTGACCACACGCCACTGCCCTGTTTCTCAGCCCGCGGGCCCCTGGAGACAAAACCCACCCACGCCAACCTGTGGCCAACCTACCTGGGTGCTGTCACCCGCCCTCCACCCAGGCCTGGGTGCTGTCACCCGCCCTCCACCCAGGCCGACTCAGATCTCCAGGGCGGCGGCCCTGGACATCGCACTTTTAATAGTGCTTTTATGTAATACGGTTAAGGAAAATCGTTTCTCTAGGAGTGTCTCTGGGTGTTAAAATGATTTCTACGATTCAGAAATTATTTCCGACAAGCCGGGAAGACACTTTGATGACCGCGCTTGGATTGCCCGGGTCACAGGCTCAGCTCTGCGTCTCTCTCTTTCATTCTTTTCCCAGCTCTATAGATTACATCGTTTAGTTGACTGGGACCGGTTACCCATGATCTATGTGGACTTGCTGTCTTATTCCGTGACCTCAGATAACTTCCTCGACCTCCCCGTGTCTGAAATAGAGACGAGAGTGGCAGCTGCTTCAAAAGACTGTCATGAGGATTCGACTGGCCGCCAGCTGAGATTCGGTGTCCGGTAGGTGGCGAGTGTCCAGTGCATCCTGTTGCCATCGGCAGTATCATCTTTACAAGGCAGGAAAATATCACAGGAGCTTCCTGCCAAGGCTCCGCACTCGCGTTTAGGATCAGTGGCTCCTTGGAAGAATCGCTACCCGGTAACAAGTTCAGAGATGTGTATTTTTAACAAAGTATATTTTTTCTCTTGCTACTCTGTTTCCAGGGAAGACTTTACCGCGCCACACTCGTTTTTTTAAAGGATTCATTTTTAGTTCTCGTGAAAATAAGAGGCTTTAGGGTTGCGGACAGTCATGCTGTAAGACAAGCGAAACGGTGCTCATTTTAAACCCTTTATACTGAAATTCACTGTTTACTTAGATAAGTCTGTTTTCTGGCATTTGATTTGCTTCTTCGCCTACGGCCACTGGTGAGGCCCCGACCGGTGCGACAGCCTCGCCCTGCGCGAGCCCGGCCACGGGCAAACACTCTGCCGGGGACTTCGAAGGACAGAGCGGGTGGATCCGTTCAGCACGGTGAATTTTACTCCTGGGACGAAACTGCGTTTACGGGAGACTACGAGCAGTTAGCGCGCGGCGACACTTCTTCTTTGTAGTGTCGGGGGGACTCGCGGGCACGCGCTTCCCGGAGGCACGAGCCAGGCCGCCCCAGCGCGCCGAACACAGAGCGCCCGGCGTTTACTCAGAGGACACGTGGACGGTTCTGCAATGTCGCCTTCCGCCCCGAACCCCGCAAAGCGACCCTCCCGGCCGCATAGTCGTGCCGTGTCCCAACGATTGGACGCTGGTGTGACAAAAAGAAAATCAGACCCCTCGAATGGAAGAATCGTCTTCTCTCAACAAGGAAAGCTGGAGCCTCGCGAGGTTCGGGGTCCCCCCGCCTCCGCCTCCGCCTCCGCCTCCGAGCGCAGAGTAGGGACGCTGTTTTCCGTCGCACGGTTACCTCCCCGGGATGCTCGGAGCTGCTCCCGCTTCTCTGAGATGCGGGGTGGCCTTGTTCTCCTCGGGGGCACTGCTTTTCTCTGGGGTTCCGTGACATTTGCCACTCTGGTGACTGATGTGGCCAGGCGGTCACGACCCAGGTAACCACAGACGTCGCACGGGCCACCTGGACACTGTTCTCATGACGGATAACGTTTTTTAAGTCTCACAAGTGACACCAGAGCCAGAAATCATAAAGACATGATAAATACGTCTGACTGCTACAGACAAACGAATGTAACCACGCAGCCCCACCGGCAACAGTTCCCGGGGGGCCCTGGGCCTGGGGCTTCCTGCACCCCCTGGAATGAACTTGGAGGAGAGGCCCCGGGCCTTTGGAGCTGGCTCAGGGCCTTTGAAGAGGGAATTGTGGGTCCTGAATATGGGGGTTGTGGATGAGAATTGTGCCACCATTTCAGTAACTTCCTGGAACTCAAGAAAATATCTACAACAATGGAGAGTAAGAGCTTAGAAATTTTACAGCGACTTGACAGAGTAAGTTTGTGTCTGTTGAAGATGAGAATTAAAAAAAAGGAAATTGGAAGTTTGTAACATAAATCTTTGAAAATAAATTTTATCTTTGTAGGAATTTTTTTTTTTTTTATTGTATCTTATCAAAGTGTGGACTCTCAACCACAAAGCCTCGTTCCACTTGAGAGTCTGAGAAACACCTGTTGAGGAGACAGAGGCAGGTGCACCCCCGGGCCACAGTCTCTGTGGGGGCCGGGGGGGTCAGCCGGTGGCCTACACCCCAGAGGCCCTGCGCCCCATGCCCCCAGCAGGCGGCAGGACTCACCGTGGCCGCGGGCTGTCTGGCCATGGGCGTGGGGGTGTTGGGAGACATTTGAAGAAAATGTTGGGTGTCTGTCCTGATCTCACCTTTTAAATGAAAATGTGCCGGCTGAAGTAGCCGTTGTCAATCAGAAAATTTATCAATGAGTGAATAGTATCTGTCGGGTGTGCGTGTCTAAATTGGCTTCGTCCGTAACCACACGAAGGAAAAAGGTCTCAAAACATAGGTCTTAATAAGATGCCCCCAGACACTGGTTCCGGATCTGAGAAGCGGCCCAGCACCACACGATAGCACATGGGATGCACAGGGCTGCGTCACATGACACACAGGGCGGTGCCACGTGATGACGCACAGGACTCCAGGCACCTGCCACTCACAGGCACGGCGGCCCCCGTCTTGGCTGCTGATCAGTGGGGCGGCCATTTCTGGGGTCTCAGTGCCGTCTCTGACTGTCTGCCCCTTTAACATTTCTCCGTTTTTATTTGAAATTATGTAATTGTTCATACGTTCATCCTTTATGTGGGCTTTATGTTTATGCACATAAAAACTGACTCTCCTCCGAGCTGGCCTCGCCTGTTTCCACCTCTCAGCACGGATGTGTCTCGTGCTTTTCACGAGCACCAGTGTTTGCTGGTTCGCTGAGTGACATGGTCGTGGGGCACGTGCACGTTTAAGTTAAATGTCAGGCAGGAGTTACAGAGCCTGAGGAGCTCTGCTTCTTTTAAATGTAAGTTTTGTTAAAGAAAATGAGAACAGACATATGTCATAATCTCTGGTAAAAGAAATTTTAGAAGAACAGGACTTGCTGAGGCCGTGGGTAAGGGGCCCCGACCCTCCCACGACCCCACCCGGGGACGCCCCCCTTCGCAATGGCCTCGACACGTGTACGCACAGAAATGCCCTTTAATGACCAGGTTTCTTATACGCTTTTTGCAAAAAAAAAAAAAAAAAAAAAAAAAATATCACAAGGCCACGCCGACTAACCCTACGAGCACGTGGGCCGTGAGACGCCCCGGGCCGGGCCCGGTCAGGGCGGGTGAAGGCGGAAGCTCACCGGCCGGCCATATGTGGTCGGGAAGGCCTTTCGCTTCTGTCAAGAAGAACCTAAAAGCTACTGGTGCCCTCGAGGGAGAACCGAAATAAATAATATTCAATCGTTCTGGACTTCATAAGAAAACACCCTCAATGTCACAGTTCCAGACACACATGTCATCAAACACTAAACTTAGGGGTCATTCTCCAGAGCGAGGTCACCGTACTTGCCACGTGTTCCTGCCCACATAAATGAGGGCTATTTGCCGGCCACAGTGTGTCCGTTGCCCGGAGAAGCTCATACATGCTCCCTCTCGGGTCCGGTTGCCAGGGGAAGCTCAGGAGAAACAGGGCACAACAGCAGCCACGTCGCCGCCCTGCAGGACACCAGTGGCCGTGGCCCACTGTGCCACACGGGCCGACGTGGGTGCAAGGCCTGCTGTGGTGGCCACCACGGGTGCCAGGAGTGGGGTGGCCATGCCACGGGCTGCCCGTCCAGGCCACTGAAGCCCACGGGGCTCACGCTGATGTGGCAGTGCGGATGTCCCCACGGACGGCTGGCTGTGGGCAGCCTGGCCCAGCCTTCCCGCCGAGGGCTGCACCTGGGGGCCGTGTCCAGGGAGGCAGCTCGCCGGGGCTGGACTCGCGCAGGGGGCCGACGCACAGGGAGGGAGCAGCTGGGTTTGACACCAGAGTCTGGGTTTGGGGCAAAGGGACCAGCGACGGATCCTACGCACAGAAAGACACCGTGGCTGCCGGCATGGACCCCGGCCACCCCAACTGGGGTCACTAAACAACGCAGCAGGGCTGGTCCTGCGGTGTAGACGGACAGTAAGGCAGTGGGCGACGGGCTGTGCACACGTGGACGCTGGCCAGGCGGCAGAGGCAGCGGCCACGCGCACGGACCTGGGGTGACAGGGTGGTGGCGGCACCTGCGGCCCAGAGGCCTGGACGGCACTCGTGGTGACGTGACTGCTCAGAGTGGGCCCGGCTTGGAGTCAGCCAGGCGTCCGGTTAACGTCTGTGAGCGACAACGGTGTGGGACGGACGTCGCTCCTTTGCTGGGAGCAGGGACACGGGCAGGGCCGAGGCCGCGCACGGGGACGGGAATCCGAGGGAAGCTGAGCCGCTCTGCAATACAAATGTACCTTTCCACGGATACTGAGAAGCTGGATTTTAGGAAGGTGACGCAGCAGGACCCGTGGACGCAGGCCAGACCCTGGAAGAACAAAGTCCCGAGAGCTTCGGCAAACCCAGGCGGCCACCACACGGTGGTGCCAGAGGGCTGCTCAGCGTCACCTCGCTGCCTCCCCGCGTCCCTGCACCTGTCACGCGTAACGAGGAGCAGCCACAGAGCCTTCCTCATGCCCCGAGAGGGGACAAACCCCACGCGCGGGTCACCCTCAGGAACAAATCCCGAATGTGACGCGGTGACAGGCTTTAAACCGACCTGAGGCAAAGGCAGGGAATGAGAAGAGATGGAAAAAGACGCCCTAAAGTGAGCCGTGTTCGGCGGCGACAGCCTCCTGAGAGCTGCCTGGTGGGTCTCCGCGCCTGGCGATGCAGTCGGAGAAACACCGCAGACGCTCTGCGCAAATTAAATGAGGAGCGTGGGCCTGCTTGCCGGGGGGCAGAGCGCACCCTGCGGGCAGAAGCAGCTCCCCTGGGCTGTGCTTGGGGTGCTGGGGGTGCACATGGCCTCCAGAGTGCCTCGCGGGGAGCTCACACCTGCACAGGGGGACCCCCCGATTTGCCCCACTGCCTGTATGAACATGTGCCCTTGGCGTAGGCCTCAGAGGTTCAAGGTCAAAGTGGCTGAGATGAGCAAGGAGGAGATTCTGCATTGGGAGACAGAAAGCACCCCGTTCTGTAGCGTGCTGCCCAGTTCCTGCCTCTGCTGAGCAGCCCACACGGAATGCCAGAGCGGGTGGGACAGGGAC
>NW_011891842.1:6335-9663 GCF_000151845.1 Pteropus vampyrus
ACCTTTCCACGGATACTGAGAAGCTGGATTTTAGGAAGGTGACGCAGCAGGACCCGTGGACGCAGGCCAGACCCTGGAAGAACAAAGTCCCGAGAGCTTCGGCAAACCCAGGCGGCCACCACACGGTGGTGCCAGAGGGCTGCTCAGCGTCACCTCGCTGCCTCCCCGCGTCCCTGCACCTGTCACGCGTAACGAGGAGCAGCCACAGAGCCTTCCTCATGCCCCGAGAGGGGACAAACCCGACGCGCGGGTCGCCCTCAGGAACAAATCCCGAATGTGACGCAGTGACGGGCTTTAAACCGACCTGAGGCGAAGGCAGGGAATGAGAAGAGATGGAAAAAGATGCTCTAAAGTGAGCCGTGTTCGGCGGCGACAGCCTCCTGAGAGCTGCCTGGCCGGTCTCCGCGCCTGGCGATGCAGTCGGAGAAACACCGCAGACGCTCTGCACAAATTAAATGAGGAGCATGGGCCTGCTTGCCGGGGGGCAGAGCGCACCCCACGGGCAGAAGCAGCTCCCCTGGGCTGTGCTTGGGGCGCTGGGGGTGCACACAGCCTCCAGGGTGCCTCACAGGGAGCTCACACCTGCACAGCTCCCCCCCCCCCCCCGCCCCACTGCCTGTATGAACATGTGCCTTTGGCGTAGGCCTCAGAGGTTCAAGGTCAAAGTGGCTGAGATGAGCAAGGAGGAGATTCTGCATCGGGAGACAGAAAGCACCCCGTTCTGTAGCGTGCTGCCCAGTTCCTGCCTCTGCTGAGCAGCCCACACGGAATGCCAGAGCGGGTGGGACAGGGACCTCGCTGCACATGGGGGGTTCACGCAGACAAGCGTAAGGCCAGGCCCCAGGACGGAGGGACCGTCGGTCAGACAAAGGAGCTGGCTGTCGGCTTTCCCGGTCACGCCCCGGCTCCCAGAAGGGCTGGCTCCGGTTCCGCTCTCCTGAACGCAGGCAGACGAGTGGACGACGGCAGGTCAGAGTGAGGGTTATCAGAGAGAAAAGGTGGGGTACAGGGTCAGCCGAGAGTGGGGCCGGCGAGCTTGTTCTCAACGGGGACTCGGGGACGGCGTTTCTCAGGAGGTGACATTTTAGCAGAGACCTGAATGGGGTGACAGTGAGCCACCCAGGTATTAGACGTGACCAAATCGTCACACCCAGAGCAGCACATCTGTAGCCCACAGTGCATGTGTCCTGGTGAGTCAGAGACAATGTCACTTGGTACTTGAGCCTGGTTTTCAGAACGAGGCTGTGCTGGCTGGCGGCCAGCCAGGCTGGGGTCACGCCCTCGCTCCCGCTCCCTGAGGCTGGTTGGGGTTACGCTCCCCGCTCCTCACTCAGCTCCCTCTGCTCCTGAGCGGGACAGTGACAAACCCGTCCCAGAGCCCGACCGTGACGCCACTGAGCCGCCGTGCCCTCAGCGCAGCCCCTCTCCGCCCCGTGTCCCCCAGACCCACTTAGCAGTGTCCCGACAATCACACAATGTCATGATTCTTCGTTCATTCGTCCGTCTACCCGACAAGCATGCATTTGGTTCTAGCTCTCTGTGTGCCAGGGTCTCTGCCAGACGCTGCCGATTTAGAGACGAACGGGTCCCAGGATGAGCTAGAAAGGGGTTGGGGCGGTGGGGGACAAAACAGAGCCGGGGACCTGAGGCCTGTCCCGAGGGACCCGAAACCGCCTCTCCAGTGTCCTCCCCTGCAGAATGAGGTAGCTCGTTATAAGATTAACTTTAGATAATATACAACTCACTTTAATGAAGTAATAATATATCGTATTAAGTTCTAAGTGGTTTAAATATTAACAGGGTGCTGTTTGCACGTATCGGCCCATTTTCGTCACTCTCTGAATGCACCTTAGCTCTGCCATGCCTGGCGTGGGACCTTCCTGAGGGGAGAGACCGCATCTAAGATTTTCTGTAACTTTGCTCTATACGTTATGGGACTTCACCACGTGAACCCGTCGCTGAATTTAATCAAACTCTCGACGGTGGCAGAGGGCGAGGATGGCTACAGCCCAGGGTGCAAACTGTTGACCAGAAACACATAAAACACAAAGTCCAGCACCTTCCCCAACATAAACGCACATTTCGACAGGCTCCGCTTGGCGTTCATTTCTAAAGCCACGTGATTGGTGTGTTCAGGGTGGCAGAATCACGCTCGCTCCAGCTCAGAGGCTTTGCCATAAAAGAACAAACGACTACGAAAGTCATTCTTCGAGCTCCCTCTCATCTGCGGCTTTGGCGGCAGGTGGGCGGTGCCCCGTGCTGGGGGCCACCAGGTCGGACTGAGACATCAGGAAGGAAGGCAAATGCCGCTGATGGGGACCCTCCTAGGAAAACGTTTTGCCTCAAACGCCAACCTTTCTCTACCTAGTAAGTTCTCAAAGAGCAGATCTTCCTGCACCACGAGCAAAATCGAGTGGGTGCCCGGCAGGCAAAGGGCAGAAAGCGGACGGTCGCCGGGTAAACGAGGTCGGCCGAGAGAAAGAGGCTAGTGGAAACCGATCACGCGGGCCGCCCGTCCGCGACGCGTGTGCACGGAACGGAACCACGCGCTTCCGCTCGGCCCGGAGAAAGCCTCTTATTTCACATGGTTAAGAGAAGGGTTGGCTTATGATGATCTGAGGACGAAATCTACATGAGGGACAGAGCGTGGCTGGAAATGACACTGGCTGTTTCGTTTCTAGAGAAAAAAAGCAGAGTGATCAAGCCAGAATTTAAGCAAAATCATAGCAGCAAGTTTTCAGATGAAACGTTTCAGGGATAAACAAGTCGAACGGTGACAGAGGACACTGGGAAACCCCACGGGTGGGTGCCATTCGGGCATTACCCATCGGTCTGGCAAAGGTTGACAAGGTAAAAACTAGAGTGAAAACAGAAAACAACCCCACCCTCAAATTAGATCAGGCCATGGGAATTTACGGAGTTTATACAAGCGATAATCAAACAACAACGACGACAATAAAAAATCCCAAATCCCCCAAAATCTCCTAGTAAATGCTGGACCCATTTCTCACCTTGCTCTGCAATGACAAAAACATAGTTCTTTTTGGGATGATTAATTTGAAGAAGAAAAAAACAAATATTTTCATCTCTGAAGCAAACCTTCCTTTTTTAAGAAACACATTCATTTACATGTAACTGAATCAATCTAATAATCTTTTTTTTTTTTTTTGCGGGAAATAAAGGGAAGAAATGGTAAAAAACCTAAAACATTAGATGTCTGTCCCAGTTAGAAGTAGCAAAGGAAGTAATTCTTTTTTACATTTCAATCATTAAGGTTCATTTTAATTATAGTAGTAAGTTCAATAGACATACATTATCTTAGATTTTT
>NW_011891842.1:10903-11671 GCF_000151845.1 Pteropus vampyrus
CAGAACCTCCTGAGAATTCAGAACCAGCTTCAGAAGGGATCCATGATGAGATGCTGCAGGGAAGAGCAGACACGGTTTCCAGTCACCGTGTCACCGAGCAGCGGTTGCGACAACAGGGTCCCCACGACTGGAAGTGCTAAATGTGGATCCACAGTAAGTGACAGAACGCAAAGCGGCCGGCAGCCACGAGGACAGAGGGACGGCGGGGCACGGCGGTCACTGCGGAGACCCCTTTGGAAGTGTTGGTGCGTCCGAGCGGAACCAAAGCCCCCCACGTTTCCTCCAGCTTCACACTGAGCTCAAATAAACAGAATTGTGACGCAGGTGTAGCAACCACAAGGCTGATTTTTTTGTCCGAACTAGTGGCTTGCCTTAGAAATTCTTGGCTGAGCAAATTCTAACGTCACGTCTGAGGGATGTGTGGGTCACTTGTGATTCGGTGACCGGGAGCTTTGGGGACAAGGTCTGAGTCTCCCCAGCTCTGCTTCCGGGAAGGGTGACCCCGCCACAGGTCACAGCTCCACTCTCACAAAAGTCACTTTCCGTTTGGGACCTGCGTGCCCGAAACGCCAGGCTCCTGTGCACGTCCCTCCTGCTCTGATTTCTTGCCCCTTCCCCGCCCCCCCCAAAAATCTGATTCTAGTTTCAGTCCCTGTGGTTTTCCGCAGGAGTAGGGGTGGCGGGGGTGGCGGGGAGACGCTGCTCTGGGAGGCGGGATTTTCTCTGGCCCCTG
The DNA here is from genome assembly GCF_000151845.1 of Pteropus vampyrus. Classification (NCBI taxonomy): domain Eukaryota; kingdom Metazoa; phylum Chordata; class Mammalia; order Chiroptera; family Pteropodidae; genus Pteropus; species Pteropus vampyrus. The sequence continues at coordinate 11,637 of NW_011891842.1, forward strand.
GCAGTTCTGTTTCCTGTCCCACTGTCTCTGTTTCC
>NW_011891843.1:0-1634 GCF_000151845.1 Pteropus vampyrus
GCGTCCCCTTCCAGGAGGACACCGGTGGCTCCTTGTTCCGCCGAGTCCCCGGGGTATCTTCCCGCTGGTCCCAGTTAACGTAAGAAAAGATCCATTAAAGAAAAGTCATAACACTGGGGGTTTACGTGACCCAACTATCCCCGATCCTGGGTCCCTCTGCGGTGCATTCACCCCTGGGGGACACGCCAGCTCTGTGAGCCGCTGGCACTGGATGCAGAGAGGCTTACACGACATCTGACCGTGGGGACAGCTAGTCCCTGGACCGCCCCGAAGAGCAGGAAAGAGTCACAACTCCCTGACCCCCACCACCTCCAGCTTCAAAAGCGAGGCGGGGTGGACCTCATTAGGGACGCACGAGGTCCCTCCCGGGAGCAGAGTGACAGCAGCTGACAGTGCCCAGTTACAGCCAGGCTCCCCAGACCCAGTTTCTGTGCTCTGGGGACACGTGTGCAATTGAACCAACAAATTGTGTGTGTGTGTGTGGGGGGGGTGACTACATAAACTGGTCTCCTAGAGAGACCTGCCCGTCTGTCACGGGTGGTTTCAGCTGGGCCCAGCCAGCTGTGACACACACAGTTAATTTCATGTATCATTTATGCACATTTTAAGTCATACGTATACTTATGTAACCACGCCGCATGATTTCTGGGTGCCTGCCATGTTCCCCTTCCCTTTACTGTCCCCACACCCAGAGGACGTGACCAGTGCACAGGCATCCACGCCGAGCGGCCGCCTTGTGAAGGTTTGGCTTTTGTCAAACACAGCGGACCTGCTGCTTTGCTGGACAAAGGCCCCGGGGTCACCTTGACCCACAAACCCCAGCGTCCGTGGGCCCTTCTGCTTCCTCCCAGCTCGGACCGCAGCCCCGTGGGGAGAGGGGGTGTGCGCCTCCCCCTCCCCCACAAAGACGCCTCTCCCTGTCCGCTTCGTGCTCTGTGCCCTGGCCCGGGAGAAGTGCTCTGCAGAGGACACGGCCTGACTTCCTCTGGGTCACACCCCGGGGGTGTGGAACTGAAGGGCGGTGTCTGCGTGTCCTCAGCTCCCTCCCCCTCTCCGTCTGGCCTGCCTTCCTCTCTGGCGGGACCTGAGGCCCTGGCTCACTCTGCAGACAGGAAGCTCCAGGGGGGGCGAGAGAAGGCCCCGCCCCCTCCCTCCTGTGGTTTGTAATGAACCGTGTGTGTTTGATCTTCACCCTCGTTCACCCTCGTTTCTGGCAGGAAGCCCTTGGCATTTCCTAAGTGGAGAGGTAGGAGGGAAGGCCAGAGAGTGTCCCGGCCGCCAGCCACACCTGATGAGGGCCGATGAGGTGACTTTGGGGAAGCCCCTCGGGAAGGGGTGGGGTGGGAACCAGGGAATCAGCTGCTGGGGGAGGGGAGGGACCTCAGCCCGCCCCGACCTCGGGAAGGGAGAGAGCCGGAGCGCTCAGTCTGGGCGGCAGCACCCACCCACCCCATACGGGTCCGGGACTGGCAGTGGCTCCTCAAAGCCCACGGCTGTCCCAGGACTAAAGCGAGGCCACCTGGAGACTGGAGAGAAGCCAAGAGCAGAGCTGGGGACACAGCCCGCGCCCCGTCCCGGGAGCTGCCACCGCGGGGGCTCTGAAGCGTGGGTGTAAACGGCCGCGTCCTCACGCG